>NC_046975.1:4882770-4947963 GCF_009769545.1 Cyclopterus lumpus | reverse complement strand
ATAGCTTCATGGGGATTTCTGCTTCAGTTTAATTTTTTTATTTTAGCTCTGTGGTTTGACCCATCAGTTTCAGTTGATTTAATTCTTTAATTACTGTCTCCACCGTTCCTCAGGCTTCATAATAGTTTGGAGGTCTGAAGGCCAGGGTGGAGATGAGCCAGTTTATTCTACCACACATAGCTTCGGAAGTGAGACTTGAAACCCAAAACCAAGACCAAATCTTTCCAAATGAGCAATGGGAGTCCCTATTCTTCTCTTTTTGGGGTCAGTGTCACCTGGGGTCATGTTGTGGTGATGGAGACAGGTAATTTATCTTGTCTCTACCTTCATTAGCTCTTCACTCTGTCCTTCAGGCAATGTGCAGATCAATATATTGCTCAGTGGATGAGAGTAGTGGGGTGGGTGTGAGTTGACCTTGACATTTGACCTTGCCTATACCTGCTAAACATTAGCATATTGACATTGTCACCATTGAAAAGGAGCCATACTGATTTTAGCATTTAGCTCAAGTCACTGGTGTGCCTAAGTATTGTCTCAAAACTCTCCTAGTGTGGCTAAAAACCTTTTTTTTGTTTTCTCCTAATTAGAATCCAGAATCTGTCAATTACTGACAGCTGCTGTATCTCACACTTGTGCTGAAGAACCAAACAAATATGTGGTGGCAAAATAGCTGGAGTGTCATAATTGGTGACAATTGCGTTGATTTCGACAGAAAAACCAACGATACACCTATTGTTTGTCAAGTTATTCTTGTTTGTATATTCAAAAAATTACAAATCACTAATTTGTCTGAGAGTCCTTCACAAACTGTAAAACATACAATGCCCATTTTTCTTTGAGCTTTGACTTAGATGATGAAAAACTCCCCCAAAATGCCCTTCAATGTATATCTCTAATGGCTTTGAAACAAGTTTCACTTTTTAAACATAACACTGCAGTTAAATAACACAATAAAAACAGTTATGTTCTCTGTTGTGCTGCCTGGCTAAAAATCGTGGTAACCATCTTGGGATAGTGCCTGAAATTTCCTAATAAAGAATAACGGTAGTTATTCAATTTATTCCCATTCTTCCAACGTTGCGTGAAAACAGTATAATAAGCGCAGTGGTTAGCGGATAGCATAAGCAGCAGAATCCACCAAACTATAATGACATTTTGCTCAATTAATGTTTAAAAAGGTCAGAGAAGGTTAC
This sequence comes from Cyclopterus lumpus, assembly GCF_009769545.1. Classification (NCBI taxonomy): domain Eukaryota; kingdom Metazoa; phylum Chordata; class Actinopteri; order Perciformes; family Cyclopteridae; genus Cyclopterus; species Cyclopterus lumpus. The sequence goes on along the minus strand of NC_046975.1, from coordinate 4,946,770 downwards.
AGTTCAAGGCAGGTTCTTCTCAATCTGTAACTAAATTAAAAGTATCTTTCCAAAATCCTTTCACCCACCACAAAGGAAAATGTCCATAGACTAGGTTCATGGTGATTACTGTCCTTTTTGCACTTCAGGCATGCTAAAAACAGCTTTTTAGAGGCTAAGCTGATGATAAATAGTCCTCTCAACCCCAATCAGCTTCACCAAAACCATGCTGGACCCACAAGATTTATGTCAAACACCCACTCTATGCATTCAAATTATTTGGTTTGAACCCTAATATGCATTACTTTTGACGCAGCATTCAGTCTCAGTTATGTCTAAATTGGACTTGGATGTGACAACCTGCTCAAGCAAAAGGGTGTTTTGAATCTTTTGAAGAAAACTGATCGACTCGGAAGTGATGAAGCTGATTAAATTGAAAGCAAATTAAACTGGGCCTTGGTTATTATGGATATTGTGTCATCAGTCTTCTTGTGTCTTTTCTGTCCCCAGGCGTCCTGCAAATCAATCGGCAGCTGAAGTGGTCAGTATTGCTTTCAGCTGGAATGGGGAATGCTAAATGGGACCGAGCATAATCTGTAATGGATTGAATCTGAAAACAAGCCAGAGGTCATGATGAGGAAGATGGGGCATTCGTTCATTCAGTGGCTGTCTTGCACATTACTGTCCTTGTGCCCCCTCTCGTCGAATAAAGTGACGGCAGAAAAGGCTGGTGACCCATCTGTCTGTGAATGAGGATGCACAAAAGGGTTATAGACCAATATATTACTCTCAGGAGTCCGGTGAACTAAGTGGCTCTAGCAGCTGTGCTTTTGCCCTATAAAAGTCGCAAAGCCTGCCAAGTTTCCATTCAGTAGTGTTGATACTGAGTTGAAGAAGGACTTCTTACGAAAACAGAACATTTTTTTCTTTCATTGTAGTATATTGTAGTGTATTGCATATTATGTACTGTGCTGCAATGTGTTCTTTAACATTATGTAGATGATTTAATCAGCTGTTTTGCCTGGAACTGAGGTGACACTGTATGATCATCAACTTAATTGGTTCTGATTAATCAGTTAATTAGAGCTCACACGCAGAGATTATAATTGTGTTTGGTTTTGTGGAGGGTGTGTTGTAAATGTTTGCCTTGAATCAATGGAATGTGTACTAGCTATGCAATGCCATTGCTTTCTCTCACTGTATTGTTTGCTGATTTTCTGTCTGGTCGTTGTGAAATTGATCAAAATGTCCATAAAAACTTCCCAAACCACTTCCTACTTCTCCAGTGTGGTCAATACTGTATTTACTTGAATACAAGATGATTATTTTTCTTTGTTTCTGGAATTGCTGTATTGAAATGTATCAGTGGAACACCAGCTCCTACAGATGGTATTGCATAATGGCCCTTTAGTTCACTAAATTGTTGCTTGGCGTGTATGTTTTCTTTCTATTTTCTAGTTCATTCACAGTGTTTTTGTGTGGATTTAATCAGACCTCTTTAAGAAATGTCTGATTGCCCTTGTAAAATTGTTTGCTGCCATGGAAGAAATACATTCTTGAAGAGGGAAATGACTCAAACGTGTCTCCCAATGTCTTTACTGTAAAAACAGTCCAGGTATTTAATCATTTGTTAAACGGCCAAGCATTTCCTTAATGTCATGATGAAAAACAGATCATAACTTTTAAATTAAGTGTTGGAAAAGTAGGGTTCTTCTTTTAATCAGTATCATCTAATATGTGAGCCACAGAGCAGTCAATACTAATTTTACAGCTAAATACACTACTTTTGCTATTGTAGTCACTATAATGTTGTATAAGGGTCAGGAGTGGCTTTCTCTTTTTATCTGAGACACTCCCTTTAAATGTCAGAGTTGCTAACTGCAGCCATAATACAAGTATGGATGCTTTCTCGGAAGCTTCAGTCCAGGAAGCGGGCAGCAATGGTGATGATCTCTTTGACCACATTGACGTGGTATGCATGACATTGTCCACACAATTGTGTTCAGGGCCTCTGTTCTCTGCCTTTCTGGAGGTACTCGAGCCAGAGAATATACACTATGGCAAAATGCAGGAAGCCTCACCGGAGTTGGGGAAGAGCAAGCAAGAGTTAACATCAACTGATTCTAACAGGCTGTGATTCAACAAAAAGTACAGTATGAATATAGGTCTTAATATTTTCTTAAAGGTAGAACGACATGATTAAAGTGCTGTTAAAAGCCTTACCACTTTGTGAAATAAATCAAGACTTCATGAAGGGAATCCTGCATTTTGAAGACACCATACCAGCTGTTCAATGTGCAGAATCTTAAAGCAAATATATACTTCATTACATTACATTACATTACATGTCATTTAGCTGACGCTTTTATCCAAAGCGACTTACAATAAGTGCATTAAACCGTGAGTCCAAACTCAGAACAACAAGAATCAAGCAAGTACAATTTCTTCAATAAAGTTAAACTACAAAGTACTATCCGTAAGTGCCATTTAAGTGCTACTGAAGTGCTATCGGTAAGGGACATTTAAGTGCTACTACGGCATTTAAGTGCTACCTATTCAAGGTATAGTCGAAAGAGATGTGTTTTTAGTTTGCGCCGGAAGATGTAGAGACTTTCTGCTGTCCTGATGTCAATGGGAAGCTCGTTCCACCAATGAGGAGCCAGCACAGCAAACAGTCGTGATTTAGCTCGAAGTGAAGGAGCTACAAGCAGATTGGCAGAAGCCGAGCGGAGTGAACGGGCTGGGGTGTACGGTTTGACCATGTCCTGGATGTAGACTGGACCCGATCTGTTCGCAGCACGGTACGCAAGTACCAATGTTTTGAAGCGGATGCGGGCGGCCACCGGTAACCAGTGAAGGTTGCGGAGGAGCGGAGTAGTGTGGGTAAATTTCGGTCGGTTGAAGACCAGTCGAGCAGCTGCATTCTGGATGAGCTGTAGAGGTCGAATGGCATTAGCAGGTAGACCTGCCAAGAGGGAGTTGCAATAGTCCAGCCGTGAGATGACCAGAGCCTGGACCAGAGCCTGGACCAGAACCTGTGCCGCCTTCTGAGTGAGAAGGGTTCGTATTCTCCTGATGTTGTACAGCATGTACCTACAGGAGCGTGTTATTGCGGCAATGTTGGCAGTCAGAGAGAGTTGACTGTCGAGCGTCACTCCGAGGTTCCTGGCAGTCGGAGTCGGAACCAGCACTGAGTTGTTGAAGTTAATAGTTAGGTTGTGGGTGGGAGAGCCTTTTCCTGGAAGGAGGAGAAGTTCAGTCTTGTCCGGGTTAATTTTCAGGTGGTGTGCGGACATCCACTGAGAGATGTCGGTCAGACAGGCAGAGATTCGTGCTGCTACCCGTGCTTCAGATTGGGGAAACGAGAGGATCAGTTGGGTGTCGTCAGCATAGCTGTGGTAGGTGAAGCCATGCGAGCGAATGACAGAGCCAAGAGAGTTGGTGTACAGAGAGAAGAGAAGAGGACCAAGGACTGAGCCCTGAGGGACCCCAGTAGTCAGAGGACAAGGCTCAGACACAGATCCTCTCCAGGTTACCCGGTAAGAGCGGTCGGTGAGATAGGATTCATAATTTGGCCATGTTGGTGTTTGCTTACAGCTAAGCCATGGAAATTAAGTTCACTGTCTGATTTGATTTGATTAATTATCAGTGCAGTAGTACAGTGTCTGATTATTTAAATGATGCTTTAGAGGCTTTTTTCTCCTGTTTTGGCCTTTTGAGATGATTAAGTATCGTCTCAAACTGATCAGCATTTTGTCTAAATCAAAAATGTGCACACATCAAAAGTGGTATTAAAAAGGGGCACATACTATAAATTACCCCAAAAATGAGCAAATGAAACAAAGATGAACAAGACATGCAACATAGGGTGAGGCTATTTCGGAGGTACTGGAAGCATAAAAAATAAAATTTGAATATTTCTGTCACCTTTACATATGGACAGATGACATGGACAAGTCATCGATACACACACACTGATGCAGGCAGAGAGTGCAGTAAAATGTGCATTGCTCAGCAGTCTGCCTTTGGCCTGCATACATGACAAAGGTTGAAATTAAATAAGTCACACTCGGGTAGGACATGGTGTGTGTGTGTGTGTGTGTGTGCGTGTGATTGTGTGGCTTGTGTGTATGCATTTCAAAATTAGATCATCTGCATAGCTTTGAAGGAGTGTGTGTCATTGTAGCTCCTTACCTGCAAGCATTATTGCCTGTGTGTGCAGTTATTGTGCATGTTTGAGAATTACCTTAATTTCGATGCATGCATGTTTGTATGTATATGGGATGCATTATATTTTATGTACGGTGTGTCATTAGCTGATTGCAATTTTTTTTGCTGATTATATTTTTACTTTATAAACAACTGACAATAAAAAAAAACATAAAAGATAAGATATTATTTCTTCTTTTGATTCCATGAAAGCAAGCAAAGAAAGCTATTTCAGATACATTCTGCATTCCAAGATGAGGGCTAATCAAGGTTTATTTAAATCAGAGAATAAAATGCTCTAATCATTCTTACCTTGATTACATTTTGTCTATACATGTCAGATCACAGGGCTGTTAATCTGTCTGTATGAACATAATAGATCAATATATCCTGATCAATTTGCTTAAGAAAAAACAGTGTCTAAATATTTAGTGGGAAATAACTTATCTTAAGGCCGGTAAAGGTAATTATCAAACAGTCCTGCCATGAAATTTAAACCAAACATTTATTTTAAAATCATTGGAAAATGGCTGGGGGTGAAGTAATGATTGTAAATAAATTCAAAATGAATGTTCTAATAGAGATATACAGTAAATTTACTACACGTGAGAAAATGCTAATGTCAGGAAGAAATGCAGCTGGTTTCTTAAGATGAAATCCAAACAAAACATACGGTACTTAAGTGTGATTGAGGTTTAAGAATGGGCTCGTGGGTGGGATTTTTTGTGCATGTGAGTGTGACTGAGTGCATGGCCCTGATCCAAGCTGCTGTTTTTCATCAGTCCAAGTGGTCAAATAGCTTTTTCCCTCTAATTGGCAGCCCGGGTGATTTTTTTCAGTGTATGTGTTGGTGCAGCCCTGTCTCCTAAAAACTGCATTCCTCTGCAACAAAATGTCATTCACAATTACGTTTTGTTGAGGTTTTCGGAAAGATATTTTGTCTCGCATTATGTTTGCTTTTGACATATTAAGAATACGTTTCTAATGAGTTGGTGGAAGTTCACAACTACAAGTGTTGGTGGTGGATGTGCCACAAGACGCAGGGCTTTCACCTAAAAGACTGCTGTTTGTGTCTCCGTGTGAATGAAGTACTTAGGTTGCGTCAACGTATAAGGTTTTTTGCTTTTTTGTTTTGTTTTGTTTGTGGCGGCCGTTCAGTCCATAAATAAATAAAATACATAATTGAGATAGCAGTTTCGTTGTATGGGAATGCACATTTTGTCGGAGACAGGGGTGGTGTGAGACTGAATGTGTTTTTTTGTGTGTTTGTGTGTTGGCATCATGTGGGTGTATGTTCCCAGGGCGTTCTACCTCGGGCTGTGGGAGTGAGTTTCTGTCTTCCCTACAAAAGGTTAACTCTCACAGGAAGAGCCCACTGCCAAACTGGCCTTTACGCGCACATATTTTCTCCCGTTTAATTTTTTGACATATCACAAATACATTTCTAATCACAATCTGCACATACTGAGGAGTTTGGAGCGAATGGGTGGATCAACACAGGACTTTCACTCAGGAGACTGTCTGTTACTTTTATTTATTTTTATACCAAACCATGATGTTTTACTCAACACTTTATGTTTTGTTTTCAGTTTAAAACTGCGAGTGCAAACCAGAATAACGTTGAAATATAATTGAGAATGTTATTTTGTTGTATGGGAATGTCATTTTCTTTGACTTTTTGGTTTCTCATTTTCAACCTTAATAGCAGTAGCCAATGTAACCTATTCTTTCTCTTCTATTTCTTTATTTCTACATTTTCTTTATTTGATTGTTCTAAATAGGTGTTTTTCCACCAACAAAACAACACAATTAGGGACAGGAGCTAAATGTTCCTAATTACTGGAAGTTAGCTTGAGTTTAGAATACAGCGACATGTTTTGTATGTGTGTGTGAGTGTGTGTGTGTGTGTGTGTGTGTATGGCTGGTATCATTAGTTTGTGTATTAGCTACTTCTTGATTCCATACCTACTCCTGTTCTGTTCTTTGTTGTGTGTGTGTAAACACATTCCACAGTAGCCTGGCCTCGGGAAAGACAAATGGCTCCCCTGCCCTTTCCTTTGCTGCTCAGTGCTCTTCAGGGCAAGTTAGCTAATTAGCTAACACTATCAATACTGCTAATTATCAGTATCCTTTTAAGGACACACTCTCTCTCTTTCTATCTCACAGACACATGAGGGGTCAAAGGATTCGGCACATTAATGCATCGTGCCTTCACCTTGTAAGTACCACGGCTAAGCTCACTTGTAAGCCTAAATTGAAAGGAAAGTCCTCCTTCTTTAAAAAAAAAAAACTAAATATTGCGCTCCATGGATTACATATTATATATTTATACAACATATAATAAAATATTTTTTGTTTTGACTCCATGATTTTTCCGGCTTTGTTGCCGAAACACAAATATCAACAGGAGAAAAAAACATAGGTAGGTCATAGGTATTGAAAAATTAAACGTGGGGTTTGGATTAAGTGCACCGGACCTTGAGATGTTCACTGCCCACGGCATATTCTGTCCGCCGAGCCGGACCAGCCCAGCCAAGCGTCGCGGTGGGAGGTAAGACCACTTCAAGAGGAGAGGGATGAGAGCAGGGACAAGAGCTAAACTAACCCAGATTAGGCGTAAAGACTGGTCCTGGGTTATTTTAAATTGCGGAAAAGTGGAGCGTACGTATTGTGAGTCAGGCTTGCCAATCAATGGGACGTCTGAGCCTGCCCACATTTCAAGACACATGCTTCAATCTAAAGGCCCTGGATCAAGTTATTGCTCTCAAGGGGGAGAATATGTTCCGAGAAAACAGAACGCAATACTCCGACAGTAGAGGGAGTGACTGTTGATGGCTGCTGAATCTTACGCGTTCACTGTGAGACCATAGAATAAACATGTTTCATGTGCTCTGTACGATGCATTCAATTTCTCAAACAGAGGAAGACAGATTTTTCGTCAGAAATACGGAATTCGGACTAACCAGACGATTATCTCAGCAACCACAAAGTCAACATTTCTTGTAAAAAGAAATGATGTGTTTTCAGCGAAGAACCAGTTACATTTTTGGTAGAGAGCGACAATACAGCTATTGCCACTACGTAGTCTAAATTGTCAATTAAACATTTTATGTTTTTTCACCCACATAATTAAACAGTCTACATTAGCCAAATTTACTGTTGGGCTCGTCCGGGATTTGAACCCGGGACCTCTCGCACCTAAAGCGAGAATCATACCCCTACACCAACGAGCCAATAAAAGGTCTCTTTCTTTAATGTCTGCCTGACGAAATCGTCCACTGTCAGTGACGTGTAATGAGTCAACATGTCTTGTAAAAAGAAATGTTGTGTTTTCATCCAAGAACCAGTTAAATTTTTGGTAGAGACCGACAATACAGCTATCGCCACTACGTTGACTAAATTTTCAATGACATATTTCTATGTTTTTTCACCCACATAATTAAACAGTCTACATTAGACAAATTTATTGTTGGGCTCGTCCGGGATTTGAACCCGGGACCTCTCGCACCCAAAGCTAGAATCATACCCCTAGACCAACGAGCCATTAAAAGGTCTCTTTCTTTAATTTCTGCCTGACGAAATCGTCCATTGTCAGTGACGTGTAATGAGTCAACATGTCTTGTAAAAAGAAAAGTTGTGTTTTCATCCAAGTACCAGTTACATTTTTGGTACAGAGCGACAATACAGCTATCGCCACTACGTTGTCTAAATTGTCAATTAAACATTTTATGTGTTTTCACCCACATAAATAAACAGTCTACATTAGCCAAATTTACTGTTGGGCTCGTCCGGGATTTGAACCCGGGACCTCTCGCACCCAAAGCGAGAATCATACCCCTAGACCAACGAGCCAATAAAAGGTCTCTTTCTTTAATGTCTGCCTGACGAAATCGTCCATTGTCAGTGACGTGTAATGAGTCAACATGTCTTGTAAAAAGAAAAGTTGTGTTTTCATCCAAGTACCAGTTACATTTTAGAGACCGACAATACAGCTATTGCCACTACGTTGTCTAAATTGTCAATTAAACATTTTATGTGTTTTCACCCACATAAATAAACAGTCTACATTAGACAAATTCACTGTTGGGCTCGTCCGGGATTTGAACCCGTGACCTCTCGCACCCAAAGCGAGAATCATACCCCTAGACCAACGAGCCAATAAAAGGTCGCTTTCTTTAATGTCTGCCTGACGAAATCGTCCATTGTCAGTGACGTGTAATGAGTCAACATGTCTTGTAAAAAGAAATGTTGTGTTTTCATCCAAGTACCAGTTACATGTTTGGTACAGAGCGACAATACAGCTATTGCCACTACGTTGTCTAAATTGTCAATTAAACATTTTATGTTTTTTCACCCACATAAATAAACAGTCTCCATTAGCCAAATTCACTGTTGGGCTCGTCCGGGATTTGAACCCGAGACCTCTCGCACCCAAAGCGAGAATCATACCCCTAGACCAACGAGCCAATAAAAGGTCTCTTTCTTTAATGTCTGCCTGACGAAATCGTCCATTGTCAGTGAAGTGTAATGAGTCAACATGTCTTGTAAAAAGAACAGTTGTGTTTTCATCCAAGTACCAGTTACATTTTAGAGACCGACAATACAGCTATCGCCACTACGTTGTCTAAATTGTCAATTAAACATTTTATGTGTTTTCACCCACATAAATAAACAGTCTACATTAGACAAGTTCACTGTTGGGCTCGTCCGGGATTTGAACCCGGGACCTCTCGCACCCAAAGCGAGAATCATACCCCTAGACCAACGAGCCAATAAAAGGTCTCTTTCTTTAATGTCTGCCTGACGAAATCGTCCATTGTCAGTGACGTGTAATGAGTCAACATGTCTTGTAAAAAGAAAAGTTGTGTTTTCATCCAAGTACCAGTTACATTTTAGAGACCGACAATACAGCTATTGCCACTACGTTGTCTAAATTGTCAATTAAACATTTTATTCGTTTTCACCCACATAAATAAACAGTCTACATTAGACAAATTCACTGTTGGGCTCGTCCGGGATTTGAACCTGGGACCTCTCGCACCCAAAGCGAGAATCATACCCCTAGACCAACGAGCCAATAAAAGGTCTCTTTCTTTAATGTCTGCCTGACGAAATCGTCCATTGTCAGTGACGTGTAATGAGTCAACATGTCTTGTAAAGAGAAATGTTGTGTTTTCATCCAAGAACCAGTTACATTTTTGGTAGAGACCGACAATACAGCTATTGCCACTACGTTGACTGAATTTTCAATGACACATTTCTATGTTTTTTCACCCACATAAATAAACAGTCTACATTAGCCAAATTCACTGTTGGGCTCGTCCGGGATTTGAACCCTGGACCTCTCACACCCAAAGCGAGAATCATACCCCTAGACCAACGAGCCAATAAAAGGTCTCTTTCTTTAATGTCTGCCTGACGAAATCGTCCATTGTCAGTGACGTGTAATGAGTCAACATGTCTTGTAAAAAGAAAAGTTGTGTTTTCATCCAAGTACCAGTTACATTTTTAGAGACCGACAATACAGCTATTGCCACTACGTTGTCTAAATTGTCAATTAAACATTTTATGTGTTTTCACCCACATAAATAAACAGTCTACATTAGCCAAATTTACTGTTGGGCTCGTCCGGGATTTGAACCCGGGACCTCTCGCACCCAAAGCGAGAATCATACCCCTAGACCAACGAGCCAATAAAAGTTCTCTTTCTTTAATGTCTGCCTGACGAAATCGTGCATTGTCAGTGACGTGTAATGAGTCAACATGTCTTGTAAAAAGAAAAGTTGTGTTTTCATCCAAGTACCAGTTACATTTTAGAGACCGACAATACAGCTATTGCCACTACGTTGTCTAAATTGTCAATTAAACATTTTATGTGTTTTCACCCACATAAATAAACAGTCTACATTAGACAAATTCACTGTTGGGCTCGTCCGGGATTTGAACCCGGGACCTCTCGCACCCAAAGCGAGAATCATACCCCTAGACCAACGAGCCAATAAAAGGTCTCTTTCTTTAATGTCTGCCTGACGAAATCGTCCATTGTCAGTGACGTGTAATGAGTCAACATGTCTTGTAAAAAGAAATGTTGTGTTTTCATCCAAGTACCAGTTACATTTTTGGTAGAGACCGACAATACAGCTATTGCCACTACGTTGACTGAATTTTCAATGACACATTTCTATGTTTTTTCACCCACATAAATAAACAGTCTACATTAGCCAAATTCACTGTTGGGCTCGTCCGGGATTTGAACCCGGGACCTCTCGCACCCAAAGCGAGAATCATACCCCTAGACCAACGAGCCAATAAAAGGTCTCTTTCTTTAATGTCTGCCTGACGAAATCGTGCCATTGTCAGTGACGTGTAATGAGTCAACATGTCTTGTAAAAAGAAAAGTTGTGTTTTCATCCAAGTACCAGTTACATTTTAGAGACCGACAATACAGCTATTGCCACTACGTTGTCTAAATTGTCAATTAAACATTTTATGTGTTTTCACCCACATAAATAAACAGTCTACATTAGACAAATTCACTGTTGGGCTCGTCCGGGATTTGAACCCGGGACCTCTCGCACCCAAAGCGAGAATCATACCCCTAGACCAACGAGCCAATAAAAGGTCTCTTTCTTTAATGTCTGCCTGACGAAATCGTCCATTGTCAGTGACGTGTAATGAGTCAACATGTCTTGTAAAAAGAAATGTTGTGTTTTCATCCAAGAACCAGTTACATTTTTGGTAGAGACCGACAATACAGCTATTGCCACTACGTTGACTGAATTTTCAATGACACATTTCTATGTTTTTTCACCCACATAAATAAACAGTCTACATTAGCCAAATTTACTGTTGGGCTCGTCCGGGATTTGAACCCGGGACCTCTCGCACCCAAAGCGAGAATCATACCCCTAGACCAACGAGCCAATAAAAGGTCTCTTTCTTTAATGTCTGCCTGACGAAATCGTCCATTGTCAGTGACGTGTAATGAGTCAACATGTCTTGTAAAAAGAAAAGTTGTGTTTTCAATCCAAGTACCAGTTACATTTTGTAGAGACCGACAATACAGCTATCGCCACTACGTTGTCTAAATTGTCAATTAAATATTTTATGTGTTTTCACCCACATAAATAAACAGTCTACATTAGCCAAATTTACTGTTGGGCTCGTCCGGGATTTGAACCTGGGACCTCTCGCACCCAAAGCGAGAATCATACCCCTAGACCAACGAGCCAATAAAAGGTCTCTTTCTTTAATGTCTGCCTGACGAAATCGTCCATTGTCAGTGACGTGTAATGAGTCAACATGTCTTGTAAAAAGAAATGTTGTGTTTTCATCCAAGTACCAGTTACATTTTTGGTAGAGACCGACAATACAGCTATTGCCACTACGTTGACTGAATTTTCAATGACACATTTCTATGTTTTTTCACCCACATAAATAAACAGTCTACATTAGCCAAATTCACTGTTGGGCTCGTCCGGGATTTGAACCCGGGACCTCTCGCACCCAAAGCGAGAATCATACCCCTAGACCAACGAGCCAATAAAAGGTCTCTTTCTTTAATGTCTGCCTGACGAAATCGTGCATTGTCAGTGACGTGTAATGAGTCAACATGTCTTGTAAAAAGAAAAGTTGTGTTTTCATCCAAGTACCAGTTACATTTTGTAGAGACCGACAATACAGCTATTGCCACTACGTTGTCTAAATTGTCAATTAAACATTTTATGTGTTTTCACCCACATAAATAAACAGTCTACATTAGACAAATTCACTGTTGGGCTCGTCCGGGATTTGAACCCGGGACCTCTCGCACCCAAAGCGAGAATCATACTCCTAGACCAACGAGCCAATAAAAGGTCTCTTTCTTTAATGTCTGCCTGACGAAATCGTCCATTGTCAGTGACGTGTAATGAGTCAACATGTCTTGTAAAAAGAAATGTTGTGTTTTCATCCAAGTACCAGTTACATGTTTGGTACAGAGCGACAATACAGCTATTGCCACTACGTTGTCTAAATTGTCAATTAAACATTTTATGTTTTTTCACCCACATAAATAAACAGTCTACATTAGCCAAATTCACTGTTGGGCTCGTCCGGGATTTGAACCCGGGACCTCTCGCACCCAAAGCGAGAATCATACCCCTAGACCAACGAGCCAATAAAAGGTCTCTTTCTTTAATGTCTGCCTGACGAAATCGTCCATTGTCAGTGACGTGTAATGAGTCAACATGTCTTGTAAAAAGAAATGTTGTGTTTTCATCCAAGTACCAGTTACATGTTTGGTACAGAGCGACAATACAGCTATTGCCACTACGTTGTCTAAATTGTCAATTAAACATTTTATGTTTTTTCACCCACATAAATAAACAGTCTCCATTAGCCAAATTCACTGTTGGGCTCGTCCGGGATTTGAACCCGAGACCTCTCGCACCCAAAGCGAGAATCATACCCCTAGACCAACGAGCCAATAAAAGGTCTCGTTTACCAGTTACATTTTAGAGACCGACAATACAGCTATTGCCACTACGTTGTCTAAATTGTCAATTAAACATTTTATGTGTTTTCACCCACATAAATAAACAGTCTACATTAGACAAGTTCACTGTTGGGCTCGTCCGGGATTTGAACCCGGGACCTCTCGCACCCAAAGCGAGAATCATACCCCTAGACCAACGAGCCAATAAAAGGTCTCTTTCTTTAATGTCTGCCTGACGAAATCGTCCATTGTCAGTGACGTGTAATGAGTCAACATGTCTTGTAAAAGAGAAATGTTGTGTTTTCATCCAAGAACCAGTTACATTTTTGGTAGAGATCGACAATACAGCTATTGCCACTACGTTGACTAAATTTTCAATGACACATTTCTATGTTTTTTCACCCACATAAATAAACAGTCTACATTAGCCAAATTCACTGTTGGGCTCGTCCGGGATTTGAACCCGGGACCTCTCACACCCAAAGCGAGAATCATACCCCTAGACCAACGAGCCAATAAAAGGTCTCTTTCTTTAATGTCTGCCTGACGAAATCGTCCATTGTCAGTGACGTGTAATGAGTCAACATGTCTTGTAAAAAGAAAAGTTGTGTTTTCATCCAAGTACCAGTTACATGTTTGGTACAGAGCGACAATACAGCTATTGCCACTACGTTGTCTAAATTGTCAATTAAACATTTTATGTGTTTTCACCCACATAAATAAACAGTCTACATTAGCCAAATTCACTGTTGGGCTCGTCCGGGATTTGAACCCGGGACCTCTCGCACCCAAAGCGAGAATCATACCCCTAGACCAACGAGCCAATAAAAGGTCTCTTTCTTTAATGTCTGCCTGACGAAATCGTCCATTGTCAGTGACGTGTAATGAGTCAACATGTCTTGTAAAAAGAAAAGTTGTGTTTTCATCCAAGAACCAGTTACATTTTGTAGAGACCGACAATACAGCTATCGCCACTACGTTGTCTAAATTGTCAATTAAATATTTTATGTGTTTTCACCCACATAAATAAACAGTCTACATTAGCCAAATTTACTGTTGGGCTCGTCCGGGATTTGAACCTGGGACCTCTCGCACCCAAAGCGAGAATCATACCCCTAGACCAACGAGCCAATAAAAGGTCTCTTTCTTTAATGTCTGCCTGACGAAATCGTCCATTGTCAGTGACGTGTAATGAGTCAACATGTCTTGTAAAAAGAAATGTTGTGTTTTCATCCAAGAACCAGTTACATTTTTTGTAGAGACCGACAATACAGCTATTGCCACTACGTTGACTGAATTTTCAATGACACATTTCTATGTTTTTTCACCCACATAATTAAACAGTCTACATTAGCCAAATTTACTGTTGGGCTCGTCCGGGATTTGAACCCGGGACCTCTCGCACCCAAAGCGAGAATCATACCCCTAGACCAACGAGCCAATAAAAGGTCTCTTTCTTTAATGTCTGCCTGACGAAATCGTCCATTGTCAGTGATGTGTAATGAGTCAACATGTCTTGTAAAAAGAAAAGTTGTGTTTTCATCCAAGTACCAGTTACATTTTGTAGAGACCGACAATACAGCTATCGCCACTACGTTGTCTAAATTGTCAATTAAATATTTTATGTGTTTTCACCCACATAAATAAACAGTCTACATTAGCCAAATTCACTGTTGGGCTCGTCCGGGATTTGAACCCGGGACCTCTCGCACCCAAAGCGAGAATCATACCCCTAGACCAACGAGCCAATAAAAGGTCTCTTTCTTTAATGTCTGCCTGACGAAATCGTCCATTGTCAGTGACGTGTAATGAGTCAACATGTCTTGTAAAAAGAAAAGTTGTGTTTTCATCCAAGTAACCAGTTACATTTTGTAGAGACCGACAATACAGCTATTCGCCACTACGTTGTCTAAATTGTCAATTAAACATTTTATGTGTTTTCACCCACATAAATAAACAGTCTACATTAGCCAAATTTACTGTTGGGCTCGTCCGGGATTTGAACCCGGGACCTCTCGCACCCAAAGCGAGAATCATACCCCTAGACCAACGAGCCAATAAAAGGTCTCTTTCTTTAATGTCTGCCTGACGAAATCGTCCATTGTCAGTGATGTGTAATGAGTCAACATGTCTTGTAAAAAGAAATGTTGTGTTTTCATCCAAGTACCAGTTACATTTTTGGTAGAGACCGACAATACAGCTATTGCCACTACGTTGACTGAATTTTCAATGACACATTTCTATGTTTTTTCACCCACATAAATAAACAGTCTACATTAGCCAAATTCACTGTTGGGCTCGTCCGGGATTTGAACCCGGGACCTCTCGCACCCAAAGCGAGAATCATACCCCTAGACCAACGAGCCAATAAAAGGTCTCTTTCTTTAATGTCTGCCTGACGAAATCGTCCATTGTCAATGACGTGTAATGAGTCAACATGTCTTGTAAAAAGAAAAGTTGTGTTTTCATCCAAGTACCAGTTACATTTTTTAGAGACCGACAATACAGCTATTGCCACTACGTTGTCTAAATTGTCAATTAAACATTTTATGTGTTTTCACCCACATAAATAAACAGTCTACATTAGACAAATTCACTGTTGGGCTCGTCCGGGATTTGAACCCGGGACCTCTCGCACCCAAAGCGAGAATCATACCCCTAGACCAACGAGCCAATAAAAGGTCTCTTTCTTTAATGTCTGCCTGACGAAATCGTCCATTGTCAGTGACGTGTAATGAGTCAACATGTCTTGTAAAAAGAAATGTTGTGTTTTCATCCAAGTACCAGTTACATTTTTGGTACAGAGCGACAATACAGCTATCGCCACTACGTTGTCTAAATTGTCAATTAAACATTTTATGTTTTTTCACCCACATAAATAAACAGTCTACATTAGCCAAATTCACTGTTGGGCTCGTCCGGGATTTGAACCCGGGACCTCTCGCACCCAAAGCGAGAATCATACCCCTAGACCAACGAGCCAATAAAAGGTCTCTTTCTTTAATGTCTGCCTGACGAAATCGTCCATTGTCAGTGACGTGTAATGAGTCAACATGTCTTGTAAAAAGAAATGTTGTGTTTTCATCCAAGTACCAGTTACATGTTTGGTACAGAGCGACAATACAGCTATTGCCACTACGTTGTCTAAATTGTCAATTAAACATTTTATGTGTTTTCACCCACATAAATAAACAGTCTCCATTAGCCAAATTCACTGTTGGGCTCGTCCGGGATTTGAACCCGAGACCTCTCGCACCCAAAGCGAGAATCATACCCCTAGACCAACGAGCCAATAAAAGGTCTCGTTTACCAGTTACATTTTAGAGACCGACAATACAGCTATTGCCACTACGTTGTCTAAATTGTCAATTAAACATTTTATGTGTTTTCACCCACATAAATAAACAGTCTACATTAGACAAGTTCACTGTTGGGCTCGTCCGGGATTTGAACCCGGGACCTCTCGCACCCAAAGCGAGAATCATACCCCTAGACCAACGAGCCAATAAAAGGTCTCTTTCTTTAATGTCTGCCTGACGAAATCGTCCATTGTCAGTGACGTGTAATGAGTCAACATGTCTTGTAAAGAGAAATGTTGTGTTTTCATCCAAGAACCAGTTACATTTTTGGTAGAGATCGACAATACAGCTATTGCCACTACGTTGACTAAATTTTCAATGACACATTTCTATGTTTTTTCACCCACATAAATAAACAGTCTACATTAGCCAAATTCACTGTTGGGCTCGTCCGGGATTTGAACCCGGGACCTCTCGCACCCAAAGCGAGAATCATACCCCTAGACCAACGAGCCAATAAAAGGTCTCTTTCTTTAATGTCTGCCTGACGAAATCGTCCATTGTCAGTGACGTGTAATGAGTCAACATGTCTTGTAAAAAGAAAAGTTGTGTTTTCATCCAAGTACCAGTTACATGTTTGGTACAGAGCGACAATACAGCTATTGCCACTACGTTGTCTAAATTGTCAATTAAACATTTTATGTGTTTTCACCCACATAAATAAACAGTCTCCATTAGCCAAATTCACTGTTGGGCTCATCCGGGATTTGAACCCGAGACCTCTCGCACCCAAAGCGAGAATCATACCCCTAGACCAACGAGCCAATAAAAGGTCTCTTTCTTTAATGTCTGCCTGACGAAATCGTCCATTGTCAGTGACGTGTAATGAGTCAACATGTCTTGTAAAAAGAAAAGTTGTGTTTTCATCCAAGTACCAGTTACATTTTGTAGAGACCGACAATACAGCTATCGCCACTACGTTGTCTAAATTGTCAATTAAATATTTTATGTGTTTTCACCCACATAAATAAACAGTCTACATTAGCCAAATTTACTGTTGGGCTCGTCCGGGATTTGAACCTGGGACCTCTCGCACCCAAAGCGAGAATCATACCCCTAGACCAACGAGCCAATAAAAGGTCTCTTTCTTTAATGTCTGCCTGACGAAATCGTCCATTGTCAGTGACGTGTAATGAGTCAACATGTCTTGTAAAAAGAAATGTTGTGTTTTCATCCAAGAACCAGTTACATTTTTGGTAGAGACCGACAATACAGCTATTGCCACTACGTTGACTGAATTTTCAATGACACATTTCTATGTTTTTTCACCCACATAAATAAACAGTCTACATTAGCCAAATTTACTGTTGGGCTCGTCCGGGATTTGAACCCGGGACCTCTCGCACCCAAAGCGAGAATCATACCCCTAGACCAACGAGCCAATAAAAGGTCTCTTTCTTTAATGTCTGCCTGACGAAATCGTCCATTGTCAGTGACGTGTAATGAGTCAACATGTCTTGTAAAAAGAAAAGTTGTGTTTTCATCCAAGTACCAGTTACATTTTGTACAGAGCCGACAATACAGCTATCGCCACTACGTTGTCTAAATTGTCAATTAAATATTTTATGTGTTTTCACCCACATAAATAAACAGTCTACATTAGCCAAATTCACTGTTGGGCTCGTCCGGGATTTGAACCCGGGACCTCTCGCACCCAAAGCGAGAATCATACCCCTAGACCAACAAGCCAATAAAAGGTCTCTTTCTTTAATGTCTGCCTGACGAAATCGTCCATTGTCAGTGACGTGTAATGAGTCAACATGTCTTGTAAAAAGAAAAGTTGTGTTTTCATCCAAGTACCAGTTACATTTTGTAGAGACCGACAATACAGCTATTGCCACTACGTTGTCTAAATTGTCAATTAAACATTTTATGTGTTTTCACCCACATAAATAAACAGTCTACATTAGACAAATTCACTGTTGGGCTCGTCCGGGATTTGAACCCGGGACCTCTCGCACCCAAAGCGAGAATCATACCCCTAGACCAACGAGCCAATAAAAGGTCTCTTTCTTTAATGTCTGCCTGACGAAATCGTCCATTGTCAGTGACGTGTAATGAGTCAACATGTCTTGTAAAAAGAAAAGTTGTGTTTTCATCCAAGTACCAGTTACATTTTGGTACAGAGCGACAATACAGCTATCGCCACTACGTTGTCTAAATTGTCAATTAAATATTTTATGTGTTTTCACCCACATAAATAAACAGTCTACATTAGCCAAATTTACTGTTGGGCTCGTCCGGGATTTGAACCCGGGACCTCTCGCACCCAAAGCGAGAATCATACCCCTAGACCAACGAGCCAATAAAAGGTCTCTTTCTTTAATGTCTGCCTGACGAAATCGTCCATTGTCAGTGACGTGTAATGAGTCAACATGTCTTGTAAAAAGAAATGTTGTGTTTTCATCCAAGAACCAGTTACATTTTTGGTAGAGACCGACAATACAGCTATTGCCACTACGTTGACTGAATTTTCAATGACACATTTCTATGTTTTTTCACCCACATAAATAAACAGTCTACATTAGCCAAATTCACTGTTGGGCTCGTCCGGGATTTGAACCCGGGACCTCTCGCACCCAAAGCGAGAATCATACCCCTAGACCAACGAGCCAATAAAAGGTCTCTTTCTTTAATGTCTGCCTGACGAAATCGTCCATTGTCAGTGACGTGTAATGAGTCAACATGTCTTGTAAAAAGAAAAGTTGTGTTTTCATCCAAGTACCAGTTACATTTTGGTAAGAGACCGACAATACAGCTATCGCCACTACGTTGTCTAAATTGTCAATTAAACATTTTATGTGTTTTCACCCACATAAATAAACAGTCTACATTAGACAAATTCACTGTTGGGCTCGTCCGGGATTTGAACCCGGGACCTCTCGCACCCAAAGCGAGAATCATACCCCTAGACCAACGAGCCAATAAAAGGTCTCTTTCTTTAATGTCTGCCTGACGAAATCGTCCATTGTCAGTGACGTGTAATGAGTCAACATGTCTTGTAAAAAGAAAAGTTGTGTTTTCATCCAAGTACCAGTTACATTTTTAGAGACCGACAATACAGCTATCGCCACTACGTTGTCTAAATTGTCAATTAAACTATTTTATGTGTTTTCACCCACATAAATAAACAGTCTACATTAGCCAAATTTACTGTTGGGCTCGTCCGGGATTTGAACCTGGGACCTCTCGCACCCAAAGCGAGAATCATACCCCTAGACCAACGAGCCAATAAAAGGTCTCTTTCTTTAATGTCTGCCTGACGAAATCGTCCATTGTCAGTGACGTGTAATGAGTCAACATGTCTTGTAAAAAGAAATGTTGTGTTTTCATCCAAGAACCAGTTACATTTTTGGTAGAGACCGACAATACAGCTATTGCCACTACGTTGACTAAATTTTCAATGACACATTTCTATGTTTTTTCACCCACATAAATAAACAGTCTACATTAGCCAAATTTATTGTTGGGCTCGTCCGAAAAGTTGTGTTTTCATCCAAGTACCAGTTACATTTTAGAGTCCGACTATACAGATATTGCCACTACGTTGTCTAAATTGTCAATTAAATATTTTATGTGTTTTCACCCACATAAATAAACAGTCTACATTAGCCAAATTTACTGTTGGGCTCGTCCGGGATTTGAACCCAGGACCTCTCGCACCCAAATTTACTGTTGGGCTCGTCCGGGATTTGAACCCGGGACCTCTCGCACCCAAAGCGAGAATCATACCCCTAGACCAACGAGCCAATAAAAGGTCTCTTTCTTTAATGTCTGCCTGACGAAATCGTCCATTGTCAGTGACGTGTAATGAGTCAACATGTCTTGTAAAAAGAAATGTTGTGTTTTCATCCAAGAACCAGTTACATTTTTGGTAGAGACCGACAATACAGCTATTGCCACTACGTTGACTGAATTTTCAATGACACATTTCTATGTTTTTTCACCCACATAAATAAACAGTCTACATTAGCCAAATTTACTGTTGGGCTCGTCCGGGATTTGAACCCGGGACCTCTCGCACCCAAAGCGAGAATCATACCCCTAGACCAACGAGCCAATAAAAGGTCTCTTTCTTTAATGTCTGCCTGACGAAATCGTCCATTGTCAGTGACGTGTAATGAGTCAACATGTCTTGTAAAAAGAAATGTTGTGTTTTCATCCAAGAACCAGTTACATTTTTGGTAGAGACCGACAATACAGCTATTGCCACTACATTGTACTGAATTTTCAATGACACATTTCTATGTTTTTTCACCCACATAAATAAACAGTCTACATTAGCCAAATTTACTGTTGGGCTCGTCCGGGATTTGAACCCGGGACCTCTCGCACCCAAAGCGAGAATAATACCCCTAGACCAACAAGGCAATAAAAGGTCTCTTTCTTTAATGTCTGCCTGACGAAATCGTCCATTGTCAGTGACGTGTAATGAGTCAACATGTCTTGTAAAAAGAAAAGTTGTGTTTTCATCCAAGTACCAGTTACATTTTAGAGTCCGACTATACAGCTATTGCCACTACGTTGTCTAAATTGTCAATTAAATATTTTATGTGTTTTCACCCACATAAATAAACAGTCTACATTAGCCAAATTTACTGTTGGGCTCGTCCGGGATTTGAACCCGGGACCTCTCGCACCCAAATTTACTGTTGGGCTCGTCCGGGATTTGAACCCGGGACCTCTCGCACCCAAAGCGAGAATCATACCCCTAGACCAACGAGCCAATAAAAGGTCTCTTTCTTTAATGTCTGCCTGACGAAATCGTCCATTGTCAGTGACGTGTTATGAGTCAACATGTCTTGTAAAAAGAAATGTTGTATTTTCATCCAAGAACCAGTTACATTTTTGGTAGAGACCGACAATACAGCTATTGCCACTACGTTGACTGAATTTTCAATGACACATTTCTATGTTTTTTCACCCACATAAATAAACAGTCTACATTAGCCAAATTTACTGTTGGGCTCGTCCGGGATTTGAACCCGGGACCTCTCGCACCCAAAGCGAGAATCATACCCCTAGACCAACGAGCCAATAAAAGGTCTCTTTCTTTAATGTCTGCCTGACGAAATCGTCCATTGTCAGTGACGTGTAATGAGTCAACATGTCTTGTAAAAAGAAATGTTGTGTTTTCATCCAAGAACCAGTTACATTTTTGGTAGAGACCGACAATACAGCTATTGCCACTACGTTGACTGAATTTTCAATGACACATTTCTATGTTTTTTCACCCACATAAATAAACAGTCTACATTAGCCAAATTTATTGTTGGGCTCGTCCGGGATTTGAACCCGGGACCTCTCGCACCCAAAGCGAGAATCATACCCCTAGACCAACGAGCCAATAAAAGGTCTCTTTCTTTAATGTCTGCCTGACGAAATCGTCCATTGTCAGTGACGTGTAATGAGTCAACATGTCTTGTAAAAAGAAATGTTGTGTTTTCATCCAAGAACCAGTTACATTTTAGAGACCGACAATACAGCTATTGCCACTACGTTGTCTAAATTGTCAATTAAACATTTTATGTGTTTTCACCCACATAAATAAACAGTCTACATTAGCCAAATTCACTGTTGGGCTCGTCCGGGATTTGAACCCGGGACCTCTCGCACCCAAAGCGAGAATCATACCCCTAGACCAACGAGCCAATAAAAGGTCTCTTTCTTTAATGTCTGCCTGACGAAATCGTCCATTGTCAGTGACGTGTAATGAGTCAACATGTCTTGTAAAAAGAAAAGTTGTGTTTTCATCCAAGTACCAGTTACATTTTGTAGAGACCGACAATACAGCTATTGCCACTACGTTGTCTAAATTGTCAATTAAACATTTTATGTGTTTTCACCCACATAAATAAACAGTCTACATTAGACAAATTCACTGTTGGGCTCGTCCGGGATTTGAATCGGGGACCTCTCGCACCCAAAGCGAGAATCATACCCCTAGACCAACGAGCCAATAAAAGGTCTCTTTCTTTAATGTCTGCCTGACGAAATCGTCCATTGTCAGTGACGTGTAATGAGTCAACATGTCTTGTAAAAAGAAATGTTGTGTTTTCATCCAAGTACCAGTTACATTTTTGGTACAGAGCGACAATACAGCTATCGCCACTACGTTGTCTAAATTGTCAATTAAACATTTTAAGTGTTTTCACCCACATAAATAAACAGTCTACATTAGCTAAATTCACTGTTGGGCTCGTCCGGGATTTGAACCCGGGACCTCTCGCACCCAAAGCGAGAATCATACCCCTAGACCAACGAGCCAATAAAAGGTCTCTTTCTTTAATGTCTGCCTGACGAAATCGTCCATTGTCAATGACGTGTAATGAGTCAACATGTCTTGTAAAAAGAAAAGTTGTGTTTTCATCCAAGTACCAGTTACATTTTGTAGAGACCGACAATACAGCTATCGCCACTACGTTGTCTAAATTGTCAATTAAATATTTTATGTGTTTTCACCCACATAAATAAACAGTCTACATTAGCCAAATTTACTGTTGGGCTCGTCCGGGATTTGAATCGGGGACCTCTCGCACCCAAAGCGAGAATCATACCCCTAGACCAACGAGCCAATAAAAGGTCTCTTTCTTTAATGTCTGCCTGACGAAATCGTCCATTGTCAGTGACGTGTAATGAGTCAACATGTCTTGTAAAAAGAAATGTTGTGTTTTCATCCAAGTAACCAGTTACATTTTTGGTAGAGACCGACAATACAGCTATTGCCACTACGTTGTACTAAATTGTCAATGACACATTTCTATGTTTTTTCACCCACATAAATAAACAGTCTACATTAGCCGAATTCACTGTTGGGCTCGTCCGGGATTTGAACCCGGGACCTCTCACACCCAAAGCGAGAATCATACCCCTAGACCAACGAGCCAATAAAAGGTCTCTTTCTTTAATGTCTGCCTGACGAAATCGTCCATTGTCAGTGACGTGTAATGAGTCAACATGTCTTGTAAAAAGAAATGTTGTGTTTTCATCCAAGAACCAGTTACATTTTTGGTAGAGACCGACAATACAGCTATTGCCACTACGTTGACTGAATTTTCAATGACACATTTCTATGTTTTTTCACCCACATAATTAAACAGTCTACATTAGCCAAATTTACTGTTGGGCTCGTCCGGGATTTGAACCCGGGACCTCTCGCACCCAAAGCGAGAATCATACCCCTAGACCAACGAGCCAATAAAAGGTCTCTTTCTTTAATGTCTGCCTGACGAAATCGTCCATTGTCAGTGACGTGTAATGAGTCAACATGTCTTGTAAAAAGAAAAGTTGTGTTTTCATCCAAGTACCAGTTACATTTTGTAGAGACCGACAATACAGCTATCGCCACTACGTTGTCTAAATTGTCAATTAAACATTTTAAGTGTTTTCACCCACATAAATAAACAGTCTACATTAGCTAAATTCACTGTTGGGCTCGTCCGGGATTTGAACCCGGGACCTCTCGCACCCAAAGCGAGAATCATACCCCTAGACCAACGAGCCAATAAAAGGTCTCTTTCTTTAATGTCTGCCTGACGAAATCGTCCATTGTCAGTGACGTGTAATGAGTCAACATGTCTTGTAAAAAGAAATGTTGTGTTTTCATCCAAGTACCAGTTACATTTTAGAGACCGACAATACAGCTATTGCCACTACGTTGTCTAAATTGTCAATTAAACATTTTATGTGTTTTCACCCACATAAATAAACAGTCTACATTAGACAAATTCACTGTTGGGCTCGTCCGGGATTTGAACCCGGGACCTCTCGCACCCAAAGCGAGAATCATACCCCTAGACCAACGAGCCAATAAAAGGTCTCTTTCTTTAATGTCTGCCTGACGAAATCGTCCATTGTCAGTGACGTGTAATGAGTCAACATGTCTTGTAAAAAGAAAAGTTGTGTTTTCATCCAAGTACCAGTTACATTTTGTAGAGACCGACAATACAGCTATTGCCACTACGTTGTCTAAATTGTCAATTAAACATTTTATGTGTTTTCACCCACATAAATAAACAGTCTACATTAGCCAAATTTACTGTTGGGCTCGTCCGGGATTTGAACCCGGGACCTCTCGCACCCAAAGCGAGAATCATACCCCTAGACCAACGAGCCAATAAAAGGTCTCTTTCTTTAATGTCTGCCTGACGAAATCGTCCATTGTCAGTGACGTGTAATGAGTCAACATGTCTTGTAAAAAGAAAAGTTGTGTTTTCATCCAAGTACCAGTTACATTTTAGAGACCGACAATACAGCTATTGCCACTACGTTGTCTAAATTGTCAATTAAACATTTTATGTGTTTTCACCCACATAAATAAACAGTCTACATTAGACAAATTTCACTGTTGGGCTCGTCCGGGATTTGAACCCGGGACCTCTCGCACCCAAAGCGAGAATCATACCCCTAGACCAACGAGCCAATAAAAGGTCTCTTTCTTTAATGTCTGCCTGACGAAATCGTCCATTGTCAGTGACGTGTAATGAGTCAACATGTCTTGTAAAGAGAAATGTTGTGTTTTCATCCAAGAACCAGTTACATTTTTGGTAGAGGCCGACAATACAGCTATTGCCACTACGTTGACTAAATTTTCAATGACACATTTCTATGTTTTTTCACCCACATAAATAAACAGTCTACATTAGCCAAATTCACTGTTGGGCTCGTCCGGGATTTGAACCCGGGACCTCTCACACCCAAAGCGAGAATCATACCCCTAGACCAACGAGCCAATAAAAGGTCTCTTTCTTTAATGTCTGCCTGACGAAATCGTCCATTGTCAGTGACGTGTAATGAGTCAACATGTCTTGTAAAAAGAAAAGTTGTGTTTTCATCCAAGTACCAGTTACATTTTGTAGAGACCGACAATACAGCTATTCGCCACTACGTTGTCTAAATTGTCAATTAAACATTTTATGTGTTTTCACCCACATAAATAAACAGTCTACATTAGCCAAATTTCACTGTTGGGCTCGTCCGGGATTTGAACCCGGGACCTCTCGCACCCAAAGCGAGAATCATACCCCTAGACCAACGAGCCAATAAAAGGTCTCTTTCTTTAATGTCTGCCTGACGAAATCGTCCATTGTCAGTGACGTGTAATGAGTCAACATGTCTTGTAAAAGAGAAATGTTGTGTTTTCATCCAAGTAACCAGTTACATTTTTGGTAGAGACCGACAATACAGCTATTGCCACTACGTTGACTAAATTTTCAATGACACATTTCTATGTTTTTTCACCCACATAAATAAACAGTCTACATTAGCCAAATTTACTGTTGGGCTCGTCCGGGATTTGAACCCGGGACCTCTCACACCCAAAGCGAGAATCATACCCCTAGACCAACGAGCCAATAAAAGGTCTCTTTCTTTAATGTCTGCCTGACGAAATCGTCCATTGTCAGTGACGTGTAATGAGTCAACATGTCTTGTAAAAAGAAATGTTGTGTTTTCATCCAAGTACCAGTTACATTTTTAGAGACCGACAATACAGCTATTGCCACTACGTTGTCTAAATTGTCAATTAAACATTTTATGTGTTTTCACCCACATAAATAAACAGTCTACATTAGCCAAATTCACTGTTGGGCTCGTCCGGGATTTGAACCCGGGACCTCTCGCACCCAAAGCGAGAATCATACCCCTAGACCAACGAGCCAATAAAAGGTCTCTTTCTTTAATGTCTGCCTGACGAAATCGTCCATTGTCAGTGACGTGTAATGAGTCAACATGTCTTGTAAAAAGAAATGTTGTGTTTTCATCCAAGTACCAGTTACATTTTTAGAGACCGACAATTCAGCTATTGCCACTACGTTGTCTAAAATTGTCAATTAAACATTTTATGTGTTTTCACCCACATTAATAAACAGTCTACATTAGCCAAATTCACTGTTGGGCTCGTCCGGGATTTGAACCCGGGACCTCTCGCACCCAAAGCGAGAATCATACCCCTAGACCAACGAGCCAATAAAAGGTCTCTTTCTTTAATGTCTGCCTGACGAAATCGTCCATTGTCAGTGACGTGTAATGAGTCAACATGTCTTGTAAAAAGAAAAGTTGTGTTTTCATCCAAGTACCAGTTACATTTTGGTACAGAGCGACAATACAGCTATCGCCACTACGTTGTCTAAATTGTCAATTAAACATTTTAAGTGTTTTCACCCACATAAATAAACAGTCTACATTAGCTAAATTCACTGTTGGGCTCGTCCGGGATTTGAACCCGGGACCTCTCGCACCCAAAGCGAGAATCATACCCCTAGACCAACGAGCCAATAAAAGGTCTCTTTCTTTAATGTCTGCCTGACGAAATCGTCCATTGTCAGTGACGTGTAATGAGTCAACATGTCTTGTAAAAAGAAAAGTTGTGTTTTCATCCAAGTACCAGTTACATTTTGTAGAGACCGACAATACAGCTATCGCCACTACGTTGTCTAAATTGTCAATTAAATATTTTATGTGTTTTCACCCACATAAATAAACAGTCTACATTAGCCAAATTTACTGTTGGGCTCGTCCGGGATTTGAACCCGGGACCTCTCGCACCCAAAGCGAGAATCATACCCCTAGACCAACGAGCCAATAAAAGGTCTCTTTCTTTAATCGTCCATTGTCAGTGACGTGTAATGAGTCAACATGTCTTGTAAAAAGAAATGTTGTGTTTTCATCCAAGTACCAGTTACATTTTAGAGACCGACAATACAGCTATTGCCACTACGTTGTCTAAATTGTCAATTAAACATTTTATGTGTTTTCACCCACATAAATAAACAGTCTACATTAGCCAAATTCACTGTTGGGCTCGTCCGGGATTTGAACCCGGGACCTCTCGCACCCAAAGCGAGAATCATACCCCTAGACCAACGAGCCAATAAAAGGTCTCTTTCTTTAATGTCTGCCTGACGAAATCGTCCATTGTCAGTGACGTGTAATGAGTCAACATGTCTTGTAAAAAGAAATGTTGTGTTTTCATCCAAGTACCAGTTACATTTTAGAGACCGACAATACAGCTATTGCCACTACGTTGTCTAAATTGTCAATTAAACATTTTATGTGTTTTCACCCACATTAATAAACAGTCTACATTAGCCAAATTCACTGTTGGGCTCGTCCGGGATTTGAACCCGGGACCTCTCGCACCCAAAGCGAGAATCATACCCCTAGACCAACGAGCCAATAAAAGGTCTCTTTCTTTAATGTCTGCCTGACGAAATCGTCCATTGTCAGTGACGTGTAATGAGTCAACATGTCTTGTAAAAAGAAAAGTTTTGTTTTCATCCAAGTACCAGTTACATTTTTGGTAGAGACCGACAATACAGCTATCGCCACTACGTTGTCTAAATTGTCAATTAAATATTTTATGTGTTTTCACCCACATAAATAAACAGTCTACATTAGCCAAATTTACTGTTGGGCTCGTCCGGGATTTGAACCCGGGACCTCTCGCACCCAAAGCGAGAATCATACCCCTAGACCAACGAGCCAATAAAAGGTCTCTTTCTTTAATGTCTGCCTGACGAAATCGTCCATTGTCAGTGACGTGTAATGAGTCAACATGTCTTGTAAAAAGAAAAGTTGTGTTTTCATCCAAGTACCAGTTACATTTTAGAGACCGACAATACAGCTATTGCCACTACGTTGTCTAAATTGTCAATTAAACATTTCTATGTTTTTTCACCCACATAAATAAACAGTCTACATTAGCCAAATTTACTGTTGGGCTCGTCCGGGATTTGAACCCGGGACCTCTCGCACCCAAAGCGAGAATCATACCCCTAGACCAACGAGCCAATAAAAGGTCTCTTTCTTTAATGTCTGCCTGACGAAATCGTCCATTGTCAGTGACGTGTAATGAGTCAACATGTCTTGTAAAAAGAAAAGTTGTGTTTTCATCCAAGTACCAGTTACATTTTAGAGACCGACAATACAGCTATCGCCACTACGTTGTCTAAATTGTCAATTAAATATTTTATGTGTTTTCACCCACATAAATAAACAGTCTACATTAGCCAAATTCACTGTTGGGCTCGTCCGGGATTTGAACCCGGGACCTCTCGCACCCAAAGCGAGAATCATACCCCTAGACCAACGAGCCAATAAAAGGTCTCTTTCTTTAATGTCTGCCTGACGAAATCGTCCATTGTCAGTGACGTGTAATGAGTCAACATGTCTTGTAAAAAGAAAATGTTGTGTTTTCATCCA
Source organism: Cyclopterus lumpus (assembly GCF_009769545.1). Taxonomy (NCBI): domain Eukaryota; kingdom Metazoa; phylum Chordata; class Actinopteri; order Perciformes; family Cyclopteridae; genus Cyclopterus; species Cyclopterus lumpus. The sequence continues at coordinate 4,918,546 of NC_046975.1, read as the reverse complement.
AGAACCAGTTACATTTTTGGTAGAGACCGACAATACAGCTATCGCCACTACGTTGTCTAAAGTGTCAATTAAATATTTTATGTGTTTTCACCCACATAAATAAACAGTCTACATTAGCCAAATTTACTGTTGGGCTCGTCCGGGATTTGAACCCGGGACCTCTCGCACCCAAAGCGAGAATCATACCCCTAGACCAACGAGCCAATAAAAGGTCTCTTTCTTTAATGTCTGCCTGACGAAATCGTCCATTGTCAGTGACGTGTAATGAGTCAACATGTCTTGTAAAAAGAAATGTTGTGTTTTCATCCAAGTACCAGTTACATTTTTGGTAGAGACCGACAATACAGCTATTGCCACTACGTTGTACTAAATTGTCAATGACACATTTCTATGTTTTTTCACCCACATAAATAAACAGTCTACATTAGCCAAATTTACTGTTGGGCTCGTCCGGGATTTGAACCCGGGACCTCTCGCACCCAAAGCGAGAATCATACCCCTAGACCAACGAGCCAATAAAAGGTCTCTTTCTTTAATGTCTGCCTGACGAAATCGTCCATTGTCAGTGACGTGTAATGAGTCAACATGTCTTGTAAAAAGAAAAGTTGTGTTTTCATCCAAGTACCAGTTACATTTTTAGAGACCGACAATACAGCTATCGCCACTACGTTGTCTAAATTGTCAATTAAATATTTTATGTGTTTTCACCCACATAAATAAACAGTCTACATTAGCCAAATTCACTGTTGGGCTCGTCCGGGATTTGAACCCGGGACCTCTCGCACCCAAAGCGAGAATCATACCCCTAGACCAACGAGCCAATAAAAGGTCTCTTTCTTTAATGTCTGCCTGACGAAATCGTCCATTGTCAGTGACGTGTAATGAGTCAACATGTCTTGTAAAAAGAAATGTTGTGTTTTCATCCAAGTAACCAGTTACATTTTTGGTAGAGACCGACAATACAGCTATTCGCCACTACGTTGTACTAAATTGTCAATTACACATTTCTATGTGTTTTCACCCACATAAATAAACAGTCTACATTAGCCAAATTTACTGTTGGGCTCGTCCGGGATTTGAACCCGGGACCTCTCGCACCCAAAGCGAGAATCATACCCCTAGACCAACGAGCCAATAAAAGGTCTCTTTCTTTAATGTCTGCCTGACGAAATCGTCCATTGTCAGTGACGTGTAATGAGTCAACATGTCTTGTAAAAAGAAATGTTGTGTTTTCATCCAAGAACCAGTTACATTTTTGGTAGAGACCGACAATACAGCTATTGCCACTACGTTGTCTAAATTGTCAATTAAATATTTTATGTGTTTTCACCCACATAAATAAACAGTCTACATTAGCCAAATTTACTGTTGGGCTCGTCCGGGATTTGAACCCGGGACCTCTCGCACCCAAAGCGAGAATCATACCCCTAGACCAACGAGCCAATAAAAGGTCTCTTTCTTTAATGTCTGCCTGACGAAATCGTCCATTGTCAGTGACGTGTAATGAGTCAACATGTCTTGTAAAAAGAAAAGTTGTGTTTTCATCCAAGTACCAGTTACATTTTGTAGAGACCGACAATACAGCTATCGCCACTACGTTGTCTAAATTGTCAATTAAACTATTTTAAGTGTTTTCACCCACATAAATAAACAGTCTACATTAGCTAAATTCACTGTTGGGCTCGTCCGGGATTTGAACCCGGGACCTCTCGCACCCAAAGCGAGAATCATACCCCTAGACCAACGAGCCAATAAAAGGTCTCTTTCTTTAATGTCTGCCTGACGAAATCGTCCATTGTCAGTGACGTGTAATGAGTCAACATGTCTTGTAAAAAGAAAATGTTGTGTTTTCATCCAAGTACCAGTTACATTTTGTAGAGACCGACAATACAGCTATTGCCACTACGTTGTCTAAATTGTCAATTAAACATTTTATGTGTTTTCACCCACATAAATAAACAGTCTACATTAGCCAAATTTCACTGTTGGGCTCGTCCGGGATTTGAACCCGGGACCTCTCGCACCCAAAGCGAGAATCATACCCCTAGACAAACGAGCCAATAAAAGGTCTCTTTCTTTAATGTCTGCCTGACGAAATCGTCCATTGTCAGTGACGTGTAATGAGTCAACATGTCTTGTAAAAGAAATGTTGTGTTTTCATCCAAGTAACCAGTTACATTTTTGGTAGAGACCGACAATACAGCTATTGCCACTACGTTGTACTAAATTTTCAATGACACATTTCTATGTTTTTTCACCCACATAAATAAACAGTCTACATTAGCCAAATTCACTGTTGGGCTCGTCCGGGATTTGAACCCGGGACCTCTCGCACCCAAAGCGAGAATCATACCCCTAGACCAACGAGCCAATAAAAGGTCTCTTTCTTTAATGTCTGCCTGACGAAATCGTCCATTGTCAGTGACGTGTAATGAGTCAACATGTCTTGTAAAAAGAAAAGTTGTGTTTTCATCCAAGTACCAGTTACATTTTGTAGAGACCGACAATACAGCTATTCGCCACTACGTTGTCTAAATTGTCAATTAAACATTTTATGTGTTTTCACCCACATAAATAAACAGTCTACATTAGCCAAATTCACTGTTGGGCTCGTCCGGGATTTGAACCCGGGACCTCTCGCACCCAAAGCGAGAATCATACCCCTAGACCAACGAGCCAATAAAAGGTCTCTTTCTTTAATGTCTGCCTGACGAAATCGTCCATTGTCAGTGACGTGTAATGAGTCAACATGTCTTGTAAAAAGAAAAGTTGTGTTTTCATCCAAGTACCAGTTACATTTTGTAGAGACCGACAATACAGCTATTGCCACTACGTTGTACTAAATTGTCAATTACACATTTCTATGTGTTTTCACCCACATAAATAAACAGTCTACATTAGCCAAATTTACTGTTGGGCTCGTCCGGGATTTGAACCCGGGACCTCTCGCACCCAAAGCGAGAATCATACCCCTAGACCAACGAGCCAATAAAAGGTCTCTTTCTTTAATGTCTGCCTGACGAAATCGTCCATTGTCAGTGACGTGTAATGAGTCAACATGTCTTGTAAAAAGAAATGTTGTGTTTTCATCCAAGTACCAGTTACATTTTGTAGAGACCGACAATACAGCTATTGCCACTACGTTGTCTAAATTGTCAATTAAACATTTTATGTGTTTTCACCCACATAAATAAACAGTCTACATTAGCTAAATTCACTGTTGGGCTCGTCCGGGATTTGAACCCGGGACCTCTCGCACCCAAAGCGAGAATCATACCCCTAGACCAACGAGCCAATAAAAGGTCTCTTTCTTTAATGTCTGCCTGACGAAATCGTCCATTGTCAGTGACGTGTAATGAGTCAACATGTCTTGTAAAAAGAAATGTTGTGTTTTCATCCAAGTACCAGTTACATTTTTGGTAGAGACCGACAATACAGCTCTTGCCACTACGTTGACTGAAATTTTCAATGACACATTTCTATGTTTTTTCACCCACATAAATAAACAGTCTACATTAGCCAAATTTACTGTTGGGCTCGTCCGGGATTTGAACCCGGGACCTCTCGCACCCAAAGCGAGAATCATACCCCTAGACCAACGAGCCAATAAAAGGTCTCTTTCTTTAATGTCTGCCTGACGAAATCGTCCATTGTCAGTGACGTGTAATGAGTCAACATGTCTTGTAAAAAGAAAAGTTGTGTTTTCATCCAAGTACCAGTTACATTTTAGAGTCCGACTATACAGCTATTGCCACTACGTTGTCTAAATTGTCAATTAAATATTTTATGTGTTTTCACCCACATAAATAAACAGTCTACATTAGCCAAATTTACTGTTGGGCTCGTCCGGGATTTGAACCCGGGACCTCTCGCACCCAAATTTACTGTTGGGCTCGTCCGGGATTTGAACCCGGGACCTCTCGCACCCAAAGCGAGAATCATACCCCTAGACCAACGAGCCAATAAAAAGTCTCTTTCTTTAATGTCTGCCTGACGAAATCGTCCATTGTCAGTGACGTGTAATGAGTCAACATGTCTTGTAAAAAGAAAAGTTGTGTTTTCATCCAAGAACCAGTTAAATTTTTGGTAGAGAGCGACAATACAGCTATCGCCACTACGTTGTCTAAATTGCCAATTAAATATTTTATGTGTTTTCACCCACATAAATAAACAGTCTACATTAGCCAAATTTACTGTTGGGCTCGTCCGGGATTTGAACCCGGGACCTCTCGCACCCAAAGCGAGAATCATACCCCTAGACCAACGAGCCAATAAAAGGTCTCTTTCTTTAATGTCTGCCTGACGAAATCGTCCATTGTCAGTGACGTGTAATGAGTCAACATGTCTTGTAAAAGAAATGTTGTGTTTTCATCCAAGTAACCAGTTACATTTTTGGTAGAGACCGACAATACAGCTATTGCCACTACGTTGTACTAAATTGTCAATGACACATTTCTATGTTTTTTCACCCACATAAATAAACAGTCTACATTAGCCAAATTCACTGTTGGGCTCGTCCGGGATTTGAACCCGGGACCTCTCGCACCCAAAGCGAGAATCATACCCCTAGACCAACGAGCCAATAAAAGGTCTCTTTCTTTAATGTCTGCCTGACGAAATCGTCCATTGTCAGTGACGTGTAATGAGTCAACATGTCTTGTAAAAAGAAAAGTTGTGTTTTCATCCAAGTACCAGTTACATTTTGTAGAGACCGACAATACAGCTATTGCCACTACGTTGTACTAAATTGTCAATTAAACATTTTATGTGTTTTCACCCACATAAATAAACAGTCTACATTAGCCAAATTTACTGTTGGGCTCGTCCGGGATTTGAACCCGGGACCTCTCGCACCCAAAGCGAGAATCATACCCCTAGACCAACGAGCCAATAAAAGGTCTCTTTCTTTAATGTCTGCCTGACGAAATCGTCCATTGTCAGTGACGTGTAATGAGTCAACATGTCTTGTAAAAAGAAATGTTGTGTTTTCATCCAAGTAACCAGTTACATTTTTGGTAGAGACCGACAATACAGCTATTGCCACTACGTTGACTAAATTGTCAATGACACATTTCTATGTTTTTTCACCCACATAAATAAACAGTCTACATTAGCCAAATTTACTGTTGGGCTCGTCCGGGATTTGAACCCGGGACCTCTCGCACCCAAAGCGAGAATCATACCCCTAGACCAACGAGCCAATAAAAGGTCTCTTTCTTTAATGTCTGCCTGACGAAATCGTCCATTGTCAGTGACGTGTAATGAGTCAACATGTCTTGTAAAAAGAAAAGTTGTGTTTTCATCCAAGTACCAGTTACATTTTGGTAGAGACCGACAATACAGCTATTGCCACTACGTTGTCTAAATTGTCAATTAAACATTTTATGTGTTTTCACCCACATAAATAAACAGTCTACATTAGCCAAATTTACTGTTGGGCTCGTCCGGGATTTGAACCCGGGACCTCTCGCACCCAAAGCGAGAATCATACCCCTAGACCAACGAGCCAATAAAAGGTCTCTTTCTTTAATGTCTGCCTGACGAAATCGTCCATTGTCAGTGACGTGTAATGAGTCAACATGTCTTGTAAAAAGAAAATGTTGTGTTTTCATCCAAGTACCAGTTACATTTTGTAGAGAGCGACAATACAGCTATTGCCACTACGTTGTCTAAATTGTCAATTAAACATTTTATGTGTTTTCACCCACATAAATAAACAGTCTCCATTAGCCAAATTCACTGTTGGGCTCATCCGGGATTTGAACCCGAGACCTCTCGCACCCAAAGCGAGAATCATACCCCTAGACCAACGAGCCAATAAAAGGTCTCTTTCTTTAATGTCTGCCTGACGAAATCGTCCATTGTCAGTGACGTGTAATGAGTCAACATGTCTTGTAAAAAGAAAAGTTGTGTTTTCATCCAAGTACCAGTTACATTTTTGGTACAGAGCCGACAATACAGCTATCGCCACTACGTTGTCTAAATTGTCAATTAAACATTTTATGTGTTTTCACCCACATAAATAAACAGTCTCCATTAGCCAAATTCACTGTTGGGCTCATCCGGGATTTGAACCCGAGACCTCTCGCACCCAAAGCGAGAATCATACCCCTAGACCAACGAGCCAATAAAAGGTCTCTTTCTTTAATGTCTGCCTGACGAAATCGTCCATTGTCAGTGACGTGTAATGAGTCAACATGTCTTGTAAAAAGAAAAGTTGTGTTTTCATCCAAGTACCAGTTACATTTTAGAGACCGACAATACAGCTATCGCCACTACGTTGTCTAAATTGTCAATTAAATATTTTATGTGTTTTCACCCACATAAATAAACAGTCTACATTAGACAAATTCACTGTTGGGCTCGTCCGGGATTTGAACCCGGGACCTCTCGCACCCAAAGCGAGAATCATACCCCTAGACCAACGAGCCAATAAAAGGTCTCTTTCTTTAATGTCTGCCTGACGAAATCGTCCATTGTCAGTGACGTGTAATGAGTCAACATGTCTTGTAAAAGAAATGTTGTGTTTTCATCCAAGAACCAGTTACATTTTTGGTAGAGACCGACAATACAGCTATTGCCACTACGTTGACTAAATTTTCAATGACACATTTCTATGTTTTTTCACCCACATAAATAAACAGTCTACATTAGCCAAATTTACTGTTGGGCTCGTCCGGGATTTGAACCCGGGACCTCTCGCACCCAAAGCGAGAATCATACCCCTAGACCAACGAGCCAATAAAAGGTCTCTTTCTTTAATGTCTGCCTGACGAAATCGTCCATTGTCAGTGACGTGTAATGAGTCAACATGTCTTGTAAAAAGAAAAGTTGTGTTTTCATCCAAGTACCAGTTACATTTTAGAGACCGACAATACAGCTATTGCCACTACGTTGTCTAAATTGTCAATTAAACATTTTATGTGTTTTCACCCACATAAATAAACAGTCTACATTAGCCAAATTTACTGTTGGGCTCGTCCGGGATTTGAACCCGGGACCTCTCGCACCCAAAGCGAGAATCATACCCCTAGACCAACGAGCCAATAAAAGGTCTCTTTCTTTAATGTCTGCCTGACGAAATCGTCCATTGTCAGTGACGTGTAATGAGTCAACATGTCTTGTAAAAAGAAAAGTTGTGTTTTCATCCAAGTACCAGTTACATTTTGTAGAGACCGACAATACAGCTATTGCCACTACGTTGTCTAAATTGTCAATTAAATATTTTATGTGTTTTCACCCACATAAATAAACAGTCTACATTAGCCAAATTTACTGTTGGGCTCGTCCGGGATTTGAATCGGGGACCTCTCGCACCCAAAGCGAGAATCATACCCCTAGACCAACGAGCCAATAAAAGGTCTCTTTCTTTAATGTCTGCCTGACGAAATCATCCATTTTCAGTGACGTGTAATGAGTCAACATGTCTTGTAAAAAAGAAAAGTTGTGTTTTCATCCAAGTACCAGTTACATTTTAGAGACCGACAATACAGCTATTGCCACTACGTTGTCTAAATTGTCAATTAAACATTTTATGTGTTTTCACCCACATTAATAAACAGTCTACATTAGCCAAATTCACTGTTGGGCTCGTCCGGGATTTGAACCCGGGACCTCTCGCACCCAAAGCGAGAATCATACCCCTAGACCAACGAGCCAATAAAAGGTCTCTTTCTTTAATGTCTGCCTGACGAAATCGTCCATTGTCAGTGACGTGTAATGAGTCAACATGTCTTGTAAAAAGAAATGTTGTGTTTTCATCCAAGTACCAGTTACATTTTTGGTACAGAGCGACAATACAGCTATCGCCACTACGTTGTCTAAATTGTCAATTAAACATTTTAAGTGTTTTCACCCACATAAATAAACAGTCTACATTAGCTAAATTCACTGTTGGGCTCGTCCGGGATTTGAACCCGGGACCTCTCGCACCCAAAGCGAGAATCATACCCCTAGACCAACGAGCCAATAAAAGGTCTCTTTCTTTAATGTCTGCCTGACGAAATCGTCCATTGTCAGTGACGTGTAATGAGTCAACATGTCTTGTAAAAAGAAAAGTTGTGTTTTCATCCAAGAACCAGTTACATTTTTGGTAGAGACCGACAATACAGCTATCGCCACTACGTTGTCTAAATTGTCAATTAAATATTTTATGTGTTTTCACCCACATAAATAAACAGTCTACATTAGCCAAATTTACTGTTGGGCTCGTCCGGGATTTGAACCCGGGACCTCTCGCACCCAAAGCGAGAATCATACCCCTAGACCAACGAGCCAATAAAAGGTCTCTTTCTTTAATGTCTGCCTGACGAAATCGTCCATTGTCAGTGACGTGTAATGAGTCAACATGTCTTGTAAAAGAAATGTTGTGTTTTCATCCAAGAACCAGTTACATTTTTGGTAGAGACCGACAATACAGCTATTGCCACTACGTTGACTAAATTTTCAATGACACATTTCTATGTTTTTTCACCCACATAAATAAACAGTCTACATTAGCCAAATTCACTGTTGGGCTCGTCCGGGATTTGAACCCGGGACCTCTCGCACCCAAAGCGAGAATCATACCCCTAGACCAACGAGCCAATAAAAGGTCTCTTTCTTTAATGTCTGCCTGACGAAATCGTCCATTGTCAGTGACGTGTAATGAGTCAACATGTCTTGTAAAAAGAAAAGTTGTGTTTTCATCCAAGTACCAGTTACATTTTAGAGACCGACAATACAGCTATTGCCACTACGTTGTCTAAATTGTCAATTAAACATTTTATGTGTTTTCACCCACATAAATAAACAGTCTACATTAGCCAAATTCACTGTTGGGCTCGTCCGGGATTTGAACCCGGGACCTCTCGCACCCAAAGCGAGAATCATACCCCTAGACCAACGAGCCAATAAAAGGTCTCTTTCTTTAATGTCTGCCTGACGAAATCGTCCATTGTCAGTGACGTGTAATGAGTCAACATGTCTTGTAAAAAGAAAATGTTGTGTTTTCATCCAAGTACCAGTTACATTTGTAGAGACCGACAATACAGCTATTGCCACTACGTTGTCTAAATTGTCAATTACACATTTCTATGTGTTTTCACCCACATAAATAAACAGTCTACATTAGCCAAATTTACTGTTGGGCTCGTCCGGGATTTGAACCCGGGACCTCTCGCACCCAAAGCGAGAATCATACCCCTAGACCAACGAGCCAATAAAAGGTCTCTTTCTTTAATGTCTGCCTGACGAAATCGTCCATTGTCAGTGACGTGTAATGAGTCAACATGTCTTGTAAAAAGAAATGTTGTGTTTTCATCCAAGTACCAGTTACATTTTAGAGACCGACAATACAGCTATTGCCACTACGTTGTCTAAATTGTCAATTAAACATTTTATGTGTTTTCACCCACATTAATAAACAGTCTACATTAGCCAAATTCACTGTTGGGCTCGTCCGGGATTTGAACCCGGGACCTCTCGCACCCAAAGCGAGAATCATACCCCTAGACCAACGAGCCAATAAAAGGTCTCTTTCTTTAATGTCTGCCTGACGAAATCGTCCATTGTCAGTGACGTGTAATGAGTCAACATGTCTTGTAAAAAGAAATGTTGTGTTTTCATCCAAGTACCAGTTACATTTTTGGTAGAGACCGACAATACAGCTATTGCCACTACGTTGACTAAATTGTCAATGACACATTTCTATGTTTTTTCACCCACATAATTAAACAGTCTACATTAGCCAAATTTACTGTTGGGCTTGTCCGGGATTTGAACCCGGGACCTCTCGCACCCAAAGCGAGAATCATACACCTAGACCAACGAGCCAATAAAAGGTCTCTTTCTTTAATGTCTGCCTGACGAAATCGTCCATTGTCAGTGACGTGTAATGAGTCAACATGTCTTGTAAAAAGAAAAGTTGTGTTTTCATCCAAGTACCAGTTACATTTTAGAGTCCGACTATACAGCTATTGCCACTACGTTGTCTAAATTGTCAATTAAATATTTTATGTGTTTTCACCCACATAAATAAACAGTCTACATTAGCCAAATTCACTGTTGGGCTCGTCCGGGATTTGAACCCGGGACCTCTCTCACCCAAATTTACTGTTGGGCTCGTCCGGGATTTGAACCCGGGACCTCTCGCACCCAAAGCGAGAATCATACCCCTAGACCAACAAGCCAATAAAAGGTCTCTTTCTTTAATGTCTGCCTGACGAAATCGTCCATTGTCAGTGACGTGTAATGAGTCAACATGTCTTGTAAAAAGAAAAGTTGTGTTTTCATCCAAGTACCAGTTACATTTTTGGTACAGAGCGACAATACAGCTATCGCCACTACGTTGTCTAAATTGTCAATTAAATATTTTATGTGTTTTCACCCACATAAATAAACAGTCTACATTAGCCAAATTTACTGTTGGGCTCGTCCGGGATTTGAATCGGGGACCTCTCGCACCCAAAGCGAGAATCATACCCCTAGACCAACGAGCCAATAAAAGGTCTCTTTCTTTAATGTCTGCCTGACGAAATCGTCCATTGTCAGTGACGTGTAATGAGTCAACATGTCTTGTAAAAAGAAATGTTGTGTTTTCATCCAAGTACCAGTTACATTTTTGGTAGAGACCGACAATACAGCTATTGCCACTACGTTGATCTAAATTGTCAATGACACATTTCTATGTTTTTTCACCCACATAAATAAACAGTCTACATTAGCTAAATTCACTGTTGGGCTCGTCCGGGATTTGAACCCGGGACCTCTCGCACCCAAAGCGAGAATCATACCCCTAGACCAACGAGCCAATAAAAGGTCTCTTTCTTTAATGTCTGCCTGACGAAATCGTCCATTGTCAGTGACGTGTAATGAGTCAACATGTCTTGTAAAAAGAAAAGTTGTGTTTTCATCCAAGTACCAGTTACATTTTTAGAGACCGACAATACAGCTATTGCCACTACGTTGTCTAAATTGTCAATTAAACATTTTATGTGTTTTCACCCACATAAATAAACAGTCTACATTAGCCAAATTTACTGTTGGGCTCGTCCGGGATTTGAATCGGGGACCTCTCGCACCCAAAGCGAGAATCATACCCCTAGACCAACGAGCCAATAAAAGGTCTCTTTCTTTAATGTCTGCCTGACGAAATCGTCCATTGTCAGTGACGTGTAATGAGTCAACATGTCTTGTAAAAGAAATGTTGTGTTTTCATCCAAGTAACCAGTTACATTTTTGGTAGAGACCGACAATACAGCTATTGCCACTACGTTGTACTGAATTTTCAATGACACATTTCTATGTGTTTTCACCCACATAAATAAACAGTCTACATTAGCCAAATTTACTGTTGGGCTCGTCCGGGATTTGAACCCGGGACCTCTCGCACCCAAAGCGAGAATCATACCCCTAGACCAACGAGCCAATAAAAGGTCTCTTTCTTTAATGTCTGCCTGACGAAATCGTCCATTGTCAGTGACGTGTAATGAGTCAACATGTCTTGTAAAAAGAAAAGTTGTGTTTTCATCCAAGTACCAGTTACATTTTTTAGAGACCGACAATACAGCTATTGCCACTACGTTGTCTAAATTGTCAATTAAACATTTTATGTGTTTTCACCCACATAAATAAACAGTCTACATTAGCCAAATTTACTGTTGGGCTCGTCCGGGATTTGAACCCGGGACCTCTCGCACCCAAAGCGAGAATCATACCCCTAGACCAACGAGCCAATAAAAGGTCTCTTTCTTTAATGTCTGCCTGACGAAATCGTCCATTGTCAGTGACGTGTAATGAGTCAACATGTCTTGTAAAAAGAAATGTTGTGTTTTCATCCAAGAACCAGTTACATTTTTGGTAGAGACCGACAATACAGCTATTGCCACTACGTTGACTAAATTTTCAATGACACATTTCTATGTTTTTTCACCCACATAAATAAACAGTCTACATTAGCCAAATTTACTGTTGGGCTCGTCCGGGATTTGAACCCGGGACCTCTCGCACCCAAAGCGAGAATCATACCCCTAGACCAACGAGCCAATAAAAGGTCTCTTTCTTTAATGTCTGCCTGACGAAATCGTCCATTGTCAGTGACGTGTAATGAGTCAACATGTCTTGTAAAAAGAAAAGTTGTGTTTTCATCCAAGAACCAGTTACATTTTTGGTAGAGACCGACAATACAGCTATTGCCACTACGTTGTCTAAATTGTCAATTAAATATTTTATGTGTTTTCACCCACATAAATAAACAGTCTACATTAGCCAAATTTACTGTTGGGCTCGTCCGGGATTTGAACCCGGGACCTCTCGCACCCAAAGCGAGAATCATACCCCTAGACCAACGAGCCAATAAAAGGTCTCTTTCTTTAATGTCTGCCTGACGAAATCGTCCATTGTCAGTGACGTGTAATGAGTCAACATGTCTTGTAAAAAGAAAAGTTGTGTTTTCATCCAAGTACCAGTTACATTTTGTAGAGACCGACAATACAGCTATTGCCACTACGTTGTCTAAATTGTCAATTAAACATTTTATGTGTTTTCACCCACATAAATAAACAGTCTACATTAGCCAAATTCACTGTTGGGCTCGTCCGGGATTTGAACCCGGGACCTCTCGCACCCAAAGCGAGAATCATACCCCTAGACCAACGAGCCAATAAAAGGTCTCTTTCTTTAATGTCTGCCTGACGAAATCGTCCATTGTCAGTGACGTGTAATGAGTCAACATGTCTTGTAAAAAGAAATGTTGTGTTTTCATCCAAGTACCAGTTACATTTTGGTACAGAGCGACAATACAGCTATCGCCACTACGTTGTCTAAATTGTCAATTAAACATTTTAAGTGTTTTCACCCACATAAATAAACAGTCTACATTAGCTAAATTCACTGTTGGGCTCGTCCGGGATTTGAACCCGGGACCTCTCGCACCCAAAGCGAGAATCATACCCCTAGACCAACGAGCCAATAAAAGGTCTCTTTCTTTAATGTCTGCCTGACGAAATCGTCCATTGTCAATGACGTGTAATGAGTCAACATGTCTTGTAAAAAGAAAAGTTGTGTTTTCATCCAAGTACCAGTTACATTTTGTAGAGACCGACAATACAGCTATCGCCACTAAGTTGTCTAAATTGTCAATTAAACATTTTATGTGTTTTCACCCACATAAATAAACAGTCTACATTAGCCAAATTTACTGTTGGGCTCGTCCGGGATTTGAACCCGGGACCTCTCGCACCCAAAGCGAGAATCATACCCCTAGACCAACGAGCCAATAAAAGGTCTCTTTCTTTAATGTCTGCCTGACGAAATCGTCCATTGTCAGTGACGTGTAATGAGTCAACATGTCTTGTAAAAAGAAAAGTTGTGTTTTCATCCAAGTACCAGTTACATTTTGGTAGAGACCGACAATACAGCTATTGCCACTACGTTGTCTAAATTGTCAATTAAACATTTTATGTGTTTTCACCCACATAAATAAACAGTCTACATTAGCCAAATTCACTGTTGGGCTCATCCGGGATTTGAACCCGAGACCTCTCGCACCCAAAGCGAGAATCATACCCCTAGACCAACGAGCCAATAAAAGGTCTCTTTCTTTAATGTCTGCCTGACGAAATCGTCCATTGTCAGTGACGTGTAATGAGTCAACATGTCTTGTAAAAAGAAATGTTGTGTTTTCATCCAAGTACCAGTTACATTTTGGTACAGAGCGACAATACAGCTATTGCCACTACGTTGTCTAAATTGTCAATTAAACATTTTATGTGTTTTCACCCACATAAATAAACAGTCTCCATTAGCCAAATTCACTGTTGGGCTCGTCCGGGATTTGAACCCGAGACCTCTCGCACCCAAAGCGAGAATCATACCCCTAGACCAACGAGCCAATAAAAGGTCTCTTTCTTTAATGTCTGCCTGACGAAATCGTCCATTGTCAGTGACGTGTAATGAGTCAACATGTCTTGTAAAAAGAAAAGTTGTGTTTTCATCCAAGTACCAGTTACATTTTAGAGACCGACAATACAGCTATCGCCACTACGTTGTCTAAATTGTCAATTAAATATTTTATGTGTTTTCACCCACATAAATAAACAGTCTACATTAGCCAAATTTACTGTTGGGCTCGTCCGGGATTTGAACCCGGGACCTCTCGCACCCAAAGCGAGAATCATACCCCTAGACCAACGAGCCAATAAAAGGTCTCTTTCTTTAATGTCTGCCTGACGAAATCGTCCATTGTCAGTGACGTGTAATGAGTCAACATGTCTTGTAAAAAGAAATGTTGTGTTTTCATCCAAGAACCAGTTACATTTTTGGTAGAGACCGACAATACAGCTATTGCCACTACGTTGACTGAATTTTCAATGACACATTTCTATGTTTTTTCACCCACATAAATAAACAGTCTACATTAGCCAAATTTACTGTTGGGCTCGTCCGGGATTTGAACCCGGGACCTCTCGCACCCAAAGCGAGAATCATACCCCTAGACCAACGAGCCAATAAAAGGTCTCTTTCTTTAATGTCTGCCTGACGAAATCGTCCATTGTCAGTGACGTGTAATGAGTCAACATGTCTTGTAAAAAGAAAAGTTGTGTTTTCATCCAAGTACCAGTTACATTTTAGAGACCGACAATACAGCTATCGCCACTACGTTGTCTAAATTGTCAATTAAATATTTTATGTGTTTTCACCCACATAAATAAACAGTCTACATTAGACAAATTCACTGTTGGGCTCGTCCGGGATTTGAACCCGGGACCTCTCGCACCCAAAGCGAGAATCATACCCCTAGACCAACGAGCCAATAAAAGGTCTCTTTCTTTAATGTCTGCCTGACGAAATCGTCCATTGTCAGTGACGTGTAATGAGTCAACATGTCTTGTAAAAAGAAAAGTTGTGTTTTCATCCAAGTACCAGTTACATTTTTGGTACAGAGCGACAATACAGCTATCGCCACTACGTTGTCTAAATTGTCAATTAAACATTTTATGTGTTTTCACCCACATAAATAAACAGTCTACATTAGACAAATTCACTGTTGGGCTCGTCCGGGATTTGAACCCGGGACCTCTCGCACCCAAAGCGAGAATCATACCCCTAGACCAACGAGCCAATAAAAGGTCTCTTTCTTTAATGTCTGCCTGACGAAATCGTCCATTGTCAGTGACGTGTAATGAGTCAACATGTCTTGTAAAAAGAAATGTTGTGTTTTCATCCAAGTACCAGTTACATGTTTGGTACAGAGCGACAATACAGCTATTGCCACTACGTTGTCTAAATTGTCAATTAAACATTTTATGTGTTTTCACCCACATAAATAAACAGTCTACATTAGCCAAATTCACTGTTGGGCTCAGTCCGGGATTTGAACCCGAGGACCTCTCGCACCCAAAGCGAGAATCATACCCCTAGACCAACGAGCCAATAAAAGGTCTCTTTCTTTAATGTCTGCCTGACGAAATCGTCCATTGTCAGTGACGTGTAATGAGTCAACATGTCTTGTAAAAAGAAAAGTTGTGTTTTCATCCAAGTACCAGTTACATTTTTAGAGACCGACAATACAGCTATCGCCACTACGTTGTCTAAATTGTCAATTAAATATTTTATGTGTTTTCACCCACATAAATAAACAGTCTACATTAGCCAAATTTACTGTTGGGCTCGTCCGGGATTTGAACCTGGGACCTCTCGCACCCAAAGCGAGAATCATACCCCTAGACCAACGAGCCAATAAAAGGTCTCTTTCTTTAATGTCTGCCTGACGAAATCGTCCATTGTCAGTGACGTGT
Organism: Cyclopterus lumpus; assembly: GCF_009769545.1. Lineage (NCBI taxonomy): Eukaryota > Metazoa > Chordata > Actinopteri > Perciformes > Cyclopteridae > Cyclopterus > Cyclopterus lumpus. Next base: position 4,902,770 of record NC_046975.1, on the reverse strand, counting down.
AATGAGTCAACATGTCTTGTAAAAAGAAATGTTGTGTTTTCATCCAAGAACCAGTTACATTTTTGGTAGAGACCGACAATACAGCTATTGCCACTACGTTGACTGAATTTTCAATGACACATTTCTATGTTTTTTCACCCACATAAATAAACAGTCTACATTAGCCAAATTTACTGTTGGGCTCGTCCGGGATTTGAACCCGGGACCTCTCGCACCCAAAGCGAGAATCATACCCCTAGACCAACGAGCCAATAAAAGGTCTCTTTCTTTAATGTCTGCCTGACGAAATCGTCCATTGTCAGTGACGTGTAATGAGTCAACATGTCTTGTAAAAAGAAAAGTTGTGTTTTCATCCAAGTACCAGTTACATTTTAGAGACCGACAATACAGCTATCGCCACTACGTTGTCTAAATTGTCAATTAAATATTTTATGTGTTTTCACCCACATAAATAAACAGTCTACATTAGACAAATTCACTGTTGGGCTCGTCCGGGATTTGAACCCGGGACCTCTCAGCACCCAAAGCGAGAATCATACCCCTAGACCAACGAGCCAATAAAAGGTCTCTTTCTTTAATGTCTGCCTGACGAAATCGTCCATTGTCAGTGACGTGTAATGAGTCAACATGTCTTGTAAAAAGAAAAGTTGTGTTTTCATCCAAGTACCAGTTACATTTTAGAGACCGACAATACAGCTATTGCCACTACGTTGTCTAAATTGTCAATTAAACATTTTATGTGTTTTCACCCACATAAATAAACAGTCTACATTAGACAAGTTCACTGTTGGGCTCGTCCGGGATTTGAACCCGGGACCTCTCGCACCCAAAGCGAGAATCATACCCCTAGACCAACGAGCCAATAAAAGGTCTCTTTCTTTAATGTCTGCCTGACGAAATCGTCCATTGTCAGTGACGTGTAATGAGTCAACATGTCTTGTAAAGAGAAATGTTGTGTTTTCATCCAAGAACCAGTTACATTTTTGGTAGAGACCGACAATACAGCTATTGCCACTACGTTGACTAAATTTTCAATGACACATTTCTATGTTTTTTCACCCACATAAATAAACAGTCTACATTAGCCAAATTCACTGTTGGGCTCGTCCGGGATTTGAACCCGGGACCTCTCACACCCAAAGCGAGAATCATACCCCTAGACCAACGAGCCAATAAAAGGTCTCTTTCTTTAATGTCTGCCTGACGAAATCGTCCATTGTCAGTGACGTGTAATGAGTCAACATGTCTTGTAAAAAGAAAAGTTGTGTTTTCATCCAAGTACCAGTTACATTTTAGAGACCGACAATACAGCTATTGCCACTACGTTGTCTAAATTGTCAATTAAACATTTTATGTGTTTTCACCCACATAAATAAACAGTCTACATTAGACAAATTCACTGTTGGGCTCGTCCGGGATTTGAACCCGGGACCTCTCGCACCCAAAGCGAGAATCATACCCCTAGACCAACGAGCCAATAAAAGGTCTCTTTCTTTAATGTCTGCCTGACGAAATCGTCCATTGTCAGTGACGTGTAATGAGTCAACATGTCTTGTAAAAAGAAAAGTTGTGTTTTCATCCAAGTACCAGTTACATTTTAGAGACCGACTATACAGCTATTGCCACTACGTTGACTGAATTTTCAATGACACATTTCTATGTTTTTTCACCCACATAAATAAACAGTCTACATTAGCCAAATTTACTGTTGGGCTCGTCCGGGATTTGAACCCGGGACCTCTCGCACCCAAAGCGAGAATCATACCCCTAGACCAACGAGCCAATAAAAGGTCTCTTTCTTTAATGTCTGCCTGACGAAATCGTCCATTGTCAGTGACGTGTAATGAGTCAACATGTCTTGTAAAAAGAAATGTTGTGTTTTCATCCAAGTACCAGTTACATTTTAGAGACCGACAATACAGCTATTGCCACTACGTTGTCTAAATTGTCAATTAAACATTTTATGTGTTTTCACCCACATAAATAAACAGTCTACATTAGCCAAATTCACTGTTGGGGCTCGTCCCGGGATTTGAACCCGGGACCTCTCGCACCCAAAGCGAGAATCATACCCCTAGACCAACGAGCCTAATAAAAGGTCTCTTTCTTTAATGTCTGCCTGACGAAAATCGTCCATTGTCAGTGACGTGTAATGAGTCAACATGTCTTGTAAAAAGAAATGTTGTGTTTTCATCCAAGAACCAGTTACATTTTTGGTAGAGACCGACAATACAGCTATTGCCACTACGTTGACTGAATTTTCAATGACACATTTCTATGTTTTTTCACCCACATAATTAAACAGTCTACATTAGCCAAATTTACTGTTGGGCTCGTCCGGGATTTGAACCCGGGACCTCTCGCACCCAAAGCGAGAATCATACCCCTAGACAAACGAGCCAATAAAAGGTCTCTTTCTTTAATGTCTGCCTGACGAAATCGTCCATTGTCAGTGACGTGTAATGAGTCAACATGTCTTGTAAAAAGAAAAGTTGTGTTTTCATCCAAGTACCAGTTACATTTTAGAGTCCGACTATACAGCTATTGCCACTACGTTGTCTAAATTGTCAATTAAATATTTTATGTGTTTTCACCCACATAAATAAACAGTCTACATTAGCCAAATTTACTGTTGGGCTCGTCCGGGATTTGAACCCGGGACCTCTCGCACCCAAATTTACTGTTGGGCTCGTCCGGGATTTGAACCCGGGACCTCTCGCACCCAAAGCGAGAATCATACCCCTAGACCAACGAGCCAATAAAAGGTCTCTTTCTTTAATGTCTGCCTGACGAAATCGTCCATTGTCAGTGACGTGTAATGAGTCAACATGTCTTGTAAAGAGAAATGTTGTGTTTTCATCCAAGAACCAGTTACATTTTTGGTAGAGACCGACAATACAGCTATTGCCACTACGTTGACTAAATTTTCAATGACACATTTCTATGTTTTTTCACCCACATAAATAAACAGTCTACATTAGCCAAATTCAATGTTGGGCTCGTCCGGGATTTGAACCCGGGACCTCTCGCACCCAAAGCGAGAATCATACCCCTAGACCAACGAGCTAATAAAAGGTCTCTTTCTTTAATGTCTGCCTCACAAAATCGTCCATTGTCAGTAACGTGTAATGAGTCAACATGTCTTGTAAAAAGAAATGTTGTGTTTTCATCCAAGTACCAGTTACATTTTTGGTAGAGACCGACAATACAGCTATTGCCACTACGTTGACTGAATTTTCAATGACACATTTCTATGTTTTTTCACCCACATAATTAAACAGTCTACATTAGCCAAATTTACTGTTGGGCTCGTCCGGGATTTGAACCCGGGACCTCTCGCACCCAAAGCGAGAATCATACCCCTAGACCAACGAGCCAATAAAAGGTCTCTTTCTTTAATGTCTGCCTGACGAAATCGTCCATTGTCAGTGACGTGTAATGAGTCAACATGTCTTGTAAAAAGAAAAGTTGTGTTTTCATCCAAGTACCAGTTACATTTTAGAGTCCGACTATACAGCTATTGCCACTACGTTGTCTAAATTGTCAATTAAATATTTTATGTGTTTTCACCCACATAAATAAACAGTCTACATTAGCCAAATTTACTGTTGGGCTCGTCCGGGATTTGAATCCGGGACCTCTCGCACCCAAATTTACTGTTGGGCTCGTCCGGGATTTGAACCCGGGACCTCTCGCACCCAAAGCGAGAATCATACCCCTAGACCAACGAGCCAATAAAAGGTCTCTTTCTTTAATGTCTGCCTGACGAAATCGTCCATTGTCAGTGACGTGTAATGAGTCAACATGTCTTGTAAAGAGAAATGTTGTGTTTTCATCCAAGAACCAGTTACATTTTTGGTAGAGACCGACAATACAGCTATTGCCACTACGTTGACTAAATTTTCAATGACACATTTCTATGTTTTTTCACCCACATAAATAAACAGTCTACATTAGCCAAATTCAATGTTGGGCTCGTCCGGGATTTGAACCCGGGACCTCTCGCACCCAAAGCGAGAATCATACCCCTAGACCAACGAGCCAATAAAAGGTCTCTTTCTTTAATGTCTGCCTGACGAAATCGTCCATTGTCAGTGACGTGTAATGAGTCAACATGTCTTGTAAAAAGAAAAGTTGTGTTTTCATCCAAGTACCAGTTACATTTTAGAGACCGACAATACAGCTATTGCCACTACGTTGACTAAATTTTCAATTAAACATTTTATGTGTTTTCACCCACATAAATAAACAGTCTACATTAGCCAAATTCACTGTTGGGCTCGTCCGGGATTTGAACCCGGGACCTCTCGCACCCAAAGCGAGAATCATACCCCTAGACCAACGAGCCAATAAAAGGTCTCTTTCTTTAATGTCTGCCTCACGAAATCGTCCATTGTCAGTGACGTGTAATGAGTCAACATGTCTTGTAAAAAGAAATGTTGTGTTTTCATCCAAGAACCAGTTACATTTTTGGTAGAGACCGACAATACAGCTATTGCCACTACGTTGACTGAATTTTCAATGACACATTTCTATGTTTTTTCACCCACATAAATAAACAGTCTACATTAGCCAAATTTATTGTTGGGCTCGTCCGAAAAGTTGTGTTTTCATCCAAGTACCAGTTACATTTTAGAGTCCGACTATACAGCTATTGCCACTACGTTGTCTAAATTGTCAATTAAATATTTTATGTGTTTTCACCCACATAAATAAACAGTCTACATTAGCCAAATTTACTGTTGGGCTCGTCCGGGATTTGAACCCGGGACCTCTCGCACCCAAATTTACTGTTGGGCTCGTCCGGGATTTGAACCCGGGACCTCTCGCACCCAAAGCGAGAATCATACCCCTAGACCAACGAGCCAATAAAAGGTCTCTTTCTTTAATGTCTGCCTGACGAAATCGTCCATTGTCAGTGACGTGTAATGAGTCAACATGTCTTGTAAAAAGAAAAGTTGTGTTTTCATCCAAGTACCAGTTACATTTTAGAGACCGACAATACAGCTATTGCCACTACGTTGACTGAATTTTCAATGACACATTTCTATGTTTTTTCACCCACATAAATAAACAGTCTACATTAGCCAAATTTACTGTTGGGCTCGTCCGGGATTTGAACCCGGGACCTCTCGCACCCAAAGCGAGAATCATACCCCTAGACCAACGAGCCAATAAAAGGTCTCTTTCTTTAATGTCTGCCTGACGAAATCGTCCATTGTCAGTGACGTGTAATGAGTCAACATGTCTTGTAAAAAGAAAAGTTGTGTTTTCATCCAAGTACCAGTTACATTTTAGAGTCCGACTATACAGCTATTGCCACTACGTTGTCTAAATTGTCAATTAAATATTTTATGTGTTTTCACCCACATAAATAAACAGTCTACATTAGCCAAATTTACTGTTGGGCTCGTCCGGGATTTGAACCCGGGACCTCTCGCACCCAAATTTACTGTTGGGCTCGTCCGGGATTTGAACCCGGGACCTCTCGCACCCAAAGCGAGAATCATACCCCTAGACCAACGAGCCAATAAAAGGTCTCTTTCTTTAATGTCTGCCTGACGAAATCGTCCATTGTCAGTGACGTGTAATGAGTCAACATGTCTTGTAAAAAGAAAAGTTGTGTTTTCATCCAAGTACCAGTTACATTTTAGAGACCGACAATACAGCTATTGCCACTACGTTGACTGAATTTTCAATGACACATTTCTATGTTTTTTCACCCACATAAATAAACAGTCTACATTAGCCAAATTTACTGTTGGGCTCGTCCGGGATTTGAACCCGGGACCTCTCGCACCCAAAGCGAGAATCATACCCCTAGACCAACGAGCCAATAAAAGGTCTCTTTCTTTAATGTCTGCCTGACGAAATCGTCCATTGTCAGTGACGTGTAATGAGTCAACATGTCTTGTAAAAAGAAATGTTGTGTTTTCATCCAAGTACCAGTTACATTTTAGAGACCGACAATACAGCTATTGCCACTACGTTGTCTAAATTGTGAATTAAACATTTTATGTGTTTTCACCCACATAAATAAACAGTCTACATTAGCCAAATTCACTGTCGGGCTCCCCCGGGATTTAAACCCGGGACCTCTCGCACCCAAAGCGAGAATCATACCCCTAGACCAACGAGCTAATAAAAGGTCTCTTTCTTTAATGTCTGCCTCACAAAATCGTCCATTGTCAGTAACGTGTAATGAGTCAACATGTCTTGTAAAAAGAAATGTTGTGTTTTCATCCAAGTACCAGTTACATTTTTGGTAGAGACCGACAATACAGCTATTGCCACTACGTTGACTGAATTTTCAATGACACATTTCTATGTTTTTTCACCCACATAATTAAACAGTCTACATTAGCCAAATTTACTGTTGGGCTCGTCCGGGATTTGAACCCGGGACCTCTCGCACCCAAAGCGAGAATCATACCCCTAGACAAACGAGCCAATAAAAGGTCTCTTTCTTTAATGTCTGCCTGACGAAATCGTCCATTGTCAGTGACGTGTAATGAGTCAACATGTCTTGTAAAAAGAAAAGTTGTGTTTTCATCCAAGTACCAGTTACATTTTAGAGTCCGACTATACAGCTATTGCCACTACGTTGTCTAAATTGTCAATTAAATATTTTATGTGTTTTCACCCACATAAATAAACAGTCTACATTAGCCAAATTTACTGTTGGGCTCGTCCGGGATTTGAACCCGGGACCTCTCGCACCCAAATTTACTGTTGGGCTCGTCCGGGATTTGAACCCGGGACCTCTCGCACCCAAAGCGAGAATCATACCCCTAGACCAACGAGCCAATAAAAGGACTCTTTCTTTAATGTCTGCCTCACGAAATCGTCCATTGTCAGTGACGTGTAATGAGTCAACATGTCTTGTAAAAAGAAAAGTTGTGTTTTCATCCAAGTACCAGTTACATTTTAGAGACCGACAATACAGCTATTGCCACTACGTTGTCTAAATTGTCAATTAAACATTTTATGTGTTTTCACCCACATAAATAAACAGTCTACATTAGACAAATTCACTGTTGGGCTCGTCCGGGATTTGAACCCGGGACCTCTCGCACCCAAAGCGAGAATCATACCCCTAGACCAACGAGCCAATAAAAGGTCTCTTTCTTTAATGTCTGCCTGACGAAATCGTCCATTGTCAGTGACGTGTAATGAGTCAACATGTCTTGTAAAAAGAAATGTTGTGTTTTCATCCAAGTACCAGTTACATTTTTGGTAGAGACCGACAATACAGCTATTGCCACTACGTTGACTGAATTTTCAATTACACATTTCTATGTTTTTTCACTACGTTGTCTAAATTGTCAATTAAACATTTTATGTGTTTTCACCCACATAAATAAACAGTCTACATTAGACAAATTCACTGTTGGGCTCGTCCGGGATTTGAACCCGGGACCTCTCGCACCCAAAGCGAGAATCATACCCCTAGACCAACGAGCCAATAAAAGGTCTCTTTCTTTAATGTCTGCCTGACGAAATCGTCCATTGTCAGTGACGTGTAATGAGTCAACATGTCTTGTAAAAAGAAAAGTTGTGTTTTCATCCAAGTACCAGTTACATTTTAGAGACCGACAATACAGCTATCGCCACTACGTTGTCTAAATTGTCAATTAAATATTTTATGTGTTTTCACCCACATAAATAAACAGTCTACATTAGCCAAATTTACTGTTGGGCTCGTCCGGGATTTGAATCGGGGACCTCTCGCACCCAAAGCGAGAATCATACCCCTAGACCAACGAGCCAATAAAAGGTCTCTTTCTTTAATGTCTGCCTGACGAAATCGTCCATTGTCAGTGACGTGTAATGAGTCAACATGTCTTGTAAAAAGAAATGTTGTGTTTTCATCCAAGTACCAGTTACATTTTTGGTACAGAGCGACAATACAGCTATCGCCACTACGTTGTCTAAATTGTCAATTAAATATTTTATGTGTTTTCACCCACATAAATAAAGAGTCTACATTAGCCAAATTTACTGTTGGGCTCGTCCGGGATTTGAACCCGGGACCTCTCGCACCCAAAGCGAGAATCATACCCCTAGACCAACGAGCCAATAAAAGGTCTCTTTCTTTAATGTCTGCCTGACGAAATCGTCCATTGTCAGTGACGTGTAATGAGTCAACATGTCTTGTAAAAAGAAATGTTGTATTTTCATCCAAGAACCAGTTACATTTTTGGTAGAGACCGACAATACAGCTATTGCCACTACGTTTACTGAATTTTCAATTACACATTTCTATGTTTTTTCACCCAGATAATTAAACAGTCTACATTAGCCAAATTTACTGTTGGGCTCGTCCGGGATTTGAACCCGGGACCTCTCGCACCCAAATTTACTGTTGGGCTCGTCCGGGATTTGAACCCGGGACCTCTCGCACCCAAAGCGAGAATCATACCCCTAGACCAACGAGCCAATAAAAGGTCTCTTTCTTTAATGTCTGCCTGACGAAATCGTCCATTGTCAGTGACGTGTAATGAGTCAACATGTCTTGTAAAAAGAAATGTTGTGTTTTCATCCAAGTACCAAGTTACATGTTTGGTACAGAGCGACAATACAGCTATCGCCACTACGTTGTCTAAATTGTCAATTAAACATTTTATGTGTTTTCACCCACATAAATAAACAGTCTACATTAGCCAAATTTACTGTTGGGCTCGTCCGGGATTTGAACCCGGGACCTCTCGCACCCAAAGCGAGAATCATACCCCTAGACCAACGAGCCAATAAAAGGTCTCTTTCTTTAATGTCTGCCTGACGAAATCGTCCATTGTCAGTGACGTGTAATGAGTCAACATGTCTTGTAAAAAGAAATGTTGTGTTTTCATCCAAGTACCAAGTTACATTTTTGGTACAGAGCGACAATACAGCTATCGCCACTACGTTGTCTAAATTGTCAATTAAACATTTTATGTGTTTTCACCCACATAAATAAACAGTCTACATTAGCCAAATTCACTGTTGGGCTCGTCCGGGATTTGAACCCGGGACCTCTCGCACCCAAATTTACTGTCGGGCTCGTCCGGGATTTGAACCCGGGACCTCTCGCACCCAAAGCGAGAATCATACCCCTAGACCAACGAGCCAATAAAAGGTCTCTTTCTTTAATGTCTGCCTGACGAAATCGTCCATTGTCAGTGATGTGTAATGAGTGATGTGTAATGAGTAATGAGAAATGTTGTGTTTTCATCCAAGAACCAGTTACATTTTAGAGACCGACAATACAGCTATCGCCACTACGTTGTCTAAATTGTCAATTAAACATTTTATGTGTTTTCACCCACATAAATAAACAGTCCACATTAGACAAATTCACTGTTGGGCTCGTCCGGGATTTGAACCCGGGACCTCTCGCACCCAAAGCGAGAATAATACCCCTAGACCAACGAGCCAATAAAAGGTCTCTTTCTTTAATGTCTGCCTGACGAAATCGTCCATTGTCAGTGACGTGTAATGAGTCAACATGTCTTGTAAAAAGAAATGTTGTGTTTTCATCCAAGAACCAGTTACATTTTAGAGACCGACAATACAGCTATTGCCACTACGTTGTCTAAATTGTCAATTAAACATTTTATGTGTTTTCACCCACATAAATAAACAGTCTACATTAGACAAATTCACTGTTGGGCTCGTCCAGGATTTGAACCCGGGACCTCTCGCACCCAAAGCGAGAATCATACCCCTAGACCAACGAGCCAATAAAAGGTCTCTTTCTTTAATGTCTGCCTGACGAAATCGTCCATTGTCAGTGACGTGTAATGAGTCAACATGTCTTGTAAAAAGAAAAGTTGTGTTTTCATCCAAGTACCAGTTACATTTTAGAGACCGACAATACAGCTATCGCCACTACGTTGTCTAAATTGTCAATTAAATATTTTATGTGTTTTCACCCACATAAATAAACAGTCTACATTAGCCAAATTTACTGTTGGGCTCGTCCGGGATTTGAACCCGGAACCTCTCGCACCCAAATTTACTGTTGGGCTCGTCCGGGATTTGAACCCGGGACCTCTCGCACCCAAAGCGAGAATCATACCCCTAGACCAACGAGCCAATAAAAGGTCTCTTTCTTTAATGTCTGCCTGACGAAATCGTCCATTGTCAGTGACGTGTAATGAGTCAAAATGTCTTGTAAAAAGAAATGTTGTGTTTTCATCCAAGAACCAGTTACATTTTAGAGACCGACAATACAGCTATCGCCACTACGTTGTCTAAATTGTCAATTAAACATTTTATGTGTTTTCACCCACATAATTAAACAGTCTACATTAGCCAAATTTACTGTTGGGCTCGTCCGGGATTTGAACCCGGGACCTCTCGCACCCAAAGCGAGAATCATACCCCTAGACCAACGAGCCAATAAAAGGTCTCTTTCTTTAATGTCTGCCTGACGAAATCGTCCATTGTCAGTGACGTGTAATGAGTCAACATGTCTTGTAAAAAGAAAAGTTGTGTTTTCATCCAAGTACCAGTTACATTTTAGAGACCGACAATACAGCTATCGCCACTACGTTGTCTAAATTGTCAATTAAATATTTTATGTGTTTTCACCCACATAAATAAACAGTCTACATTAGCCAAATTTACTGTTGGGCTCGTCCGGGATTTGAACCCGGAACCTCTCGCACCCAAATTTACTGTTGGGCTCGTCCGGGATTTGAACCCGGGACCTCTCGCACCCAAAGCGAGAATCATACCCCTAGACCAACGAGCCAATAAAAGGTCTCTTTCTTTAATGTCTGCCTGACGAAATCGTCCATTGTCAGTGACGTGTAATGAGTCAACATGTCTTGTAAAAAGAAAAGTTGTGTTTTCATCCAAGTACCAGTTACATTTTAGAGACCGACAATACAGCTATCGCCACTACGTTGTCTAAATTGTCAATTAAATATTTTATGTGTTTTCACCCACATAAATAAACAGTCTACATTAGCCAAATTTACTGTTGGGCTCTTCCGGGATTTGAACCCGGAACCTCTCGCACCCAAATTTACTGTTGGGCTCGTCCGGGATTTGAACCCGGGACCTCTCGCACCCAAAGCGAGAATCATACCCCTAGACCAACGAGCCAATAAAAGGTCTCTTTCTTTAATGTCTGCCTGACGAAATCGTCCATTGTCAGTGACGTGTAATGAGTCAACATGTCTTGTAAAAAGAAATGTTGTGTTTTCATCCAAGTACCAGTTACATTTTAGAGACCGACAATACAGCTATTGCCACTACGTTGTCTAAATTGTCAATTAAATATTTTATGTGTTTTCACCCACATAAATAAACAGTCTACATTAGCCAAATTTACTGTTGGGCTCGTCCGGGATTTGAACCCGGGACCTCTCGCACCCAAAGCGAGAATCATACCCCTAGACCAACGAGCCAATAAAAGGTCTCTTTCTTTAATGTCTGCCTGACGAAATCGTCCATTGTCAGTGACGTGTAATGAGTCAACATGTCTTGTAAAAAGAAATGTTGTGTTTTCATCCAAGTACCAGTTACATTTTTGGTACAGAGCGACAATACAGCTATCGCCACTACGTTGTCTAAATTGTCAATTAAATATTTTATGTGTTTTCACCCACATAAATAAACAGTCTACATTAGCCAAATTTACTGTTGGGCTCGTCCGGGATTTGAACCCGGGACCTCTCGCACCCAAAGCGAGAATCATACCCCTAGACCAACGAGCCAATAAAAGGTCTCTTTCTTTAATGTCTGCCTGACGAAATCGTCCATTGTCAGTGACGTGTTATGAGTCAACATGTCTTGTAAAAAGAAATGTTGTATTTTCATCCAAGAACCAGTTACATTTTGGTAGAGACCGACAATACAGCTATTGCCACTACGTTTACTGAATTTTCAATTACACATTTCTATGTTTTTTCACCCACATAATTAAACAGTCTACATTAGCCAAATTTACTGTTGGGCTCGTCCGAGATTTGAACCCGGGACCTCTCGCACCCAAAGCGAGAATCATACCCCTAGACCAACGAGCCAATAAAAGGTCTCTTTCTTTAATGTCTGCCTGACGAAATCGTCCATTGTCAGTGACGTGTAATGAGTCAACATGTCTTGTAAAAAGAAAAGTTGTGTTTTCATCCAAGTACCAGTTACATTTTTGGTACAGAGCGACAATACAGCTATCGCCACTACGTTGTCTAAATTGTCAATTAAACATTTTAAGTGTTTTCACCCACATAAAAAACAGTCTACATTAGCCAAATTTACTGTTGGGCTCGTCCGGGATTTGAACCCGGGACCTCTCGCACCCAAAGCGAGAATCATACCCCTAGACCAACGAGCCAATAAAAGGTCTCTTTCTTTAATGTCTGCCTGACGAAATCGTCCATTGTCAGTGACGTGTAATGAGTCAACATGTCTTGTAAAAAGAAAAGTTGTGTTTTCATCCAAGTACCAGTTACATTTTAGAGACCGACAATACAGCTATCGCCACTACGTTGTCTAAATTGTCAATTAAATATTTTATGTGTTTTCACCCACATAAATAAACAGTCTACATTAGCCAAATTTACTGTTGGGCTCGTCCGGGATTTGAACCCGGAACCTCTCGCACCCAAATTTACTGTTGGGCTCGTCCGGGATTTGAACCCGGGACCTCTCGCACCCAAAGCGAGAATCATACCCCTAGACCAACGAGCCAATAAAAGGTCTCTTTCTTTAATGTCTGCCTGACGAAATCGTCCATTGTCAGTGACGTGTAATGAGTCAACATGTCTTGTAAAAAGAAATGTTGTGTTTTCATCCAAGTACCAGTTACATTTTAGAGACCGACAATACAGCTATTGCCACTACGTTGTCTAAATTGTCAATTAAATATTTTATGTGTTTTCACCCACATAAATAAACAGTCTACATTAGCCAAATTTACTGTTGGGCTCGTCCGGGATTTGAACCCGGGACCTCTCGCACCCAAAGCGAGAATCATACCCCTAGACCAACGAGCCAATAAAAGGTCTCTTTCTTTAATGTCTGCCTGACGAAATCGTCCATTGTCAGTGACGTGTAATGAGTCAACATGTCTTGTAAAAAGAAATGTTGTGTTTTCATCCAAGTACCAGTTACATTTTTGGTACAGAGCGACAATACAGCTATCGCCACTACGTTGTCTAAATTGTCAATTAAATATTTTATGTGTTTTCACCCACATAAATAAACAGTCTACATTAGCCAAATTTACTGTTGGGCTCGTCCGGGATTTGAACCCGGGACCTCTCGCACCCAAAGCGAGAATCATACCCCTAGACCAACGAGCCAATAAAAGGTCTCTTTCTTTAATGTCTGCCTGACGAAATCGTCCATTGTCAGTGACGTGTAATGAGTCAACATGTCTTGTAAAAAGAAATGTTGTATTTTCATCCAAGAACCAGTTACATTTTTGGTAGAGACCGACAATACAGCTATTGCCACTACGTTTACTGAATTTTCAATTACACATTTCTATGTTTTTTCACCCACATAATTAAACAGTCTACATTAGCCAAATTTACTGTTGGGCTCGTCCGAGATTTGAACCCGGGACCTCTCGCACCCAAAGCGAGAATCATACCCCTAGACCAACGAGCCAATAAAAGGTCTCTTTCTTTAATGTCTGCCTGACGAAATCGTCCATTGTCAGTGACGTGTAATGAGTCAACATGTCTTGTAAAAAGAAATGTTGTGTTTTCATCCAAGTACCAATTACATGTTTGGTACAGAGCGACAATACAGCTATCGCCACTACGTTGTCTAAATTGTCAATTAAACATTTTTTGTGTTTTCACCCACATAAAATAAACAGTCTACATTAGCCAAATTTACTGTTGGGCTCGTCCGGGATTTGAACCCGGGACCTCTCGCACCCAAAGCGAGAATCATACCCCTAGACCAACGAGCCAATAAAAGGTCTCTTTCTTTAATGTCTGCCTGACGAAATCGTCCATTGTCAGTGACGTGTAATGAGTCAACATGTCTTGTAAAAAGAAATGTTGTGTTTTCATCCAAGTACCAGTTACATGTTTGGTACAGAGCGACAATACAGCTATCGCCACTACGTTGTCTAAATTGTCAATTAAACATTTTAAGTGTTTTCACCCACATAAATAAACAGTCTACATTAGCCAAATTCACTGTTGGGCTCGTCCGGGATTTGAACCCGGGACCTCTCGCACCCAAATTTACTGTTGGGCTCATCCGGGATTTGAACCCGGGACCTCTCGCACCCAAAGCGAGAATCATACCCCTAGACCAACGAGCCAATAAAAGGTCTCTTTCTTTAATGTCTGCCTGACGAAATCGTCCATTGTCAGTGACGTGTAATGAGTCAACATGTCTTGTAAAAAGAAATGTTGTGTTTTCATCCAAGAACCAGTTACATTTTTGGTAGAGACCGACAATACAGCTATTGCCACTACGTTGACTGAATTTTCAATTACACATTTCTATGTTTTTTCACCCACATAATTAAACAGTCTACATTAGCCAAATTTACTGTTGGGCTCGTCCGGGATTTGAACCCGGGACCTCTCGCACCCAAAGCGAGAATCATACCCCTAGACCAACGAGCCAATAAAAGGTCTCTTTCTTTAATGTCTGCCTGACGAAATCGTCCATTGTCAGTGACGTGTAATGAGTCAACATGTCTTGTAAAAAGAAATGTTGTGTTTTCATCCAAGTACCAATTACATGTTTGGTACAGAGCGACAATACAGCTATCGCCACTACGTTGTCTAAATTGTCAATTAAACATTTTTTGTGTTTTCACCCACATAAATAAACAGTCTACATTAGCCAAATTTACTGTTGGGCTCGTCCGGGATTTGAACCCGGGACCTCTCGCACCCAAAGCGAGAATCATACCCCTAGACCAACGAGCCAATAAAAGGTCTCTTTCTTTAATGTCTGCCTGACGAAATCGTCCATTGTCAGTGACGTGTAATGAGTCAACATGTCTTGTAAAAAGAAATGTTGTGTTTTCATCCAAGTACCAGTTACATTTTTGGTACAGAGCGACAATACAGCTATCGCCACTACGTTGTCTAAATTGTCAATTAAACATTTTATGTGTTTTCACCCACATAAATAAACAGTCTACATTAGCCAAATTCACTGTTGGGCTCGTCCGGGATTTGAACCCGGGACCTCTCGCACCCAAATTTACTGTTGGGCTCGTCCGGGATTTGAACCCGGGACCTCTCGCACCCAAAGCGAGAATCATACCCCTAGACCAACGAGCCAATAAAAGGTCTCTTTCTTTAATGTCTGCCTGACGAAATCGTCCATTGTCAGTGACGTGTAATGAGTCAACATGTCTTGTAAAAAGAAATGTTGTGTTTTCATCCACGAACCAGTTACATTTTTGGTAGAGACCGACAATACAGCTATTGCCACTACGTTGACTGAATTTTCAATTACACATTTCTATGTTTTTTCACCCACATAATTAAACAGTCTACATTAGCCAAATTTACTGTTGGGCTCGTCCGGGATTTGAACCCGGGACCTCTCGCACCCAAAGCGAGAATCATACCCCTAGACCAACGAGCCAATAAAAGGTCTCTTTCTTTAATGTCTGCCTGACGAAATCGTCCATTGTCAGTGACGTGTAATGAGTCAACATGTCTTGTAAAAAGAAATGTTGTGTTTTCATCCAAGTACCAATTACATGTTTGGTACAGAGCGACAATACAGCTATCGCCACTACGTTGTCTAAATTGTCAATTAAACATTTTTTGTGTTTTCACCCACATAAATAAACAGTCTACATTAGCCAAATTTACTGTTGGGCTCGTCCGGGATTTGAACCCGGGACCTCTCGCACCCAAAGCGAGAATCATACCCCTAGACCAACGAGCCAATAAAAGGTCTCTTTCTTTAATGTCTGCCTGACGAAATCGTCCATTGTCAGTGACGTGTAATGAGTCAACATGTCTTGTAAAAAGAAAAGTTGTGTTTTCATCCAAGTACCAGTTACATTTTTGGTACAGAGCGACAATACAGCTATCGCCACTACGTTGTCTAAATTGTCAATTAAACATTTTAAGTGTTTTCACCCACATAAATAAACAGTCTACATTAGCTAAATTCACTGTTGGGCTCGTCCGGGATTTGAACCCGGGACCTCTCGCACCCAAATTTACTGTTGGGCTCGTCCGGGATTTGAACCCGGGACCTCTCGCACCCAAAGCGAGAATCATACCCCTAGACCAACGAGCCAATAAAAGGTCTCTTTCTTTAATGTCTGCCTGACGAAATCGTCCATTGTCAGTGACGTGTAATGAGTCAACATGTCTTGTAAAAAGAAATGTTGTGTTTTCATCCAAGAACCAGTTACATTTTTGGTAGAGACCGACAATACAGCTATTGCCACTACGTTAACTGAATTTTCAATGACACATTTCTATGTTTTTTCACCCACATAATTAAACAGTCTACATTAGCCAAATTTACTGTTGGGCTCGTCCGGGATTTGAACCCGGGACCTCTCGCACCCAAAGCGAGAATCATACCCCTAGACCAACGAGCCAATAAAAGGTCTCTTTCTTTAATGTCTGCCTGACGAAATCGTCCATTGTCAGTGACGTGTAATGAGTCAACATGTCTTGTAAAAAGAAAAGTTGTGTTTTCATCCAAGTACCAATTACATGTTTGGTACAGAGCGACAATACAGCTATCGCCACTACGTTGTCTAAATTGTCAATTAAACATTTTTTGTGTTTTCACCCACATAAATAAACAGTCTACATTAGCCAAATTTACTGTTGGGCTCGTCCGGGATTTGAACCCGGGACCTCTCGCACCCAAAGCGAGAATCATACCCCTAGACCAACGAGCCAATAAAAGGTCTCTTTCTTTAATGTCTGCCTGACGAAATCGTCCATTGTCAGTGACGTGTAATGAGTCAACATGTCTTGTAAAAAGAAATGTTGTGTTTTCATCCAAGTACCAATTACATGTTTGGTACAGAGCGACAATACAGCTATCGCCACTACGTTGTCTAAATTGTCAATTAAACAATTTATGTGTTTTCACCCACATAAATAAACAGTCTACATTAGCCAAATTCACTGTTGGGCTCGTCCGGGATTTGAACCCGGGACCTCTCGCACCCAAATTTACTGTTGGGCTCGTCCGGGATTTGAACCCGGGACCTCTCGCACCCAAAGCGAGAATCATACCCCTAGACCAACGAGCCAATAAAAGGTCTCTTTCTTTAATGTCTGCCTGACGAAATCGTCCATTGTCAGTGACGTGTAATGAGTCAACATGTCTTGTAAAAAGAAATGTTGTGTTTTCATCCAAGAACCAGTTACATTTTTGGTAGAGACCGACAATACAGCTATTGCCACTACGTTAACTGAATTTTCAATGACACATTTCTATGTTTTTTCACCCACATAATTAAACAGTCTACATTAGCCAAATTTACTGTTGGGCTCGTCCGGGATTTGAACCCGGGACCTCTCGCACCCAAAGCGAGAATCATACCCCTAGACCAACGAGCCAATAAAAGGTCTCTTTCTTTAATGTCTGCCTGACGAAATCGTCCATTGTCAGTGACGTGTAATGAGTCAACATGTCTTGTAAAAAGAAAAGTTGTGTTTTCATCCAAGTACCAGTTACATTTTGGTACAGAGCCGACAATACAGCTATTCGCCACTACGTTGTCTAAATTGTCAATTAAACATTTTATGTGTTTTCACCCACATAAATAAACAGTCTACATTAGCCAAATTTACTGTTGGGCTCGTCCGGGATTTGAACCCGGGACCTCTCGCACCCAAAGCGAGAATCATACCCCTAGACCAACGAGCCAATAAAAGGTCTCTTTCTTTAATGTCTGCCTGACGAAATCGTCCATTGTCAGTGACGTGTAATGAGTCAACATGTCTTGTAAAAAGAAAAGTTGTGTTTTCATCCAAGTACCAGTTACATTTTTGGTACAGAGCGACAATACAGCTATCGCCACTACGTTGTCTAAATTGTCAATTAAATATTTTATGTGTTTTCACCCACATAATAAACAGTCTACATTAGCCAAATTTACTGTTGGGCTCGTCCGGGATTTGAACCCGGGACCTCTCGCACCCAAAGCGAGAATCATACCCCTAGACCAACGAGCCAATAAAAGGTCTCTTTCTTTAATGTCTGCCTGACGAAATCGTCCATTGTCAGTGACGTGTAATGAGTCAACATGTCTTGTAAAAAGAAATGTTGTGTTTTCATCCAAGAACCAGTTACATTTTTGGTAGAGACCGACAATACAGCTATTGCCACTACGTTGACTGAATTTTCAATGACACATTTCTATGTTTTTTCACCCACATAATTAAACAGTCTACATTAGCCAAATTTACTGTTGGGCTCGTCCGGGATTTGAAACCGGGACCTCTCGCACCCAAAGCGAGAATCATACCCCTAGACCAACGAGCCAATAAAAGGTCTCTTTCTTTAATGTCTGCCTGACGAAATCGTCCATTGTCAGTGACGTGTAATGAGTCAACATGTCTTGTAAAAAGAAATGTTGTATTTTCATCCAAGAACCAGTTACATTTTTGGTAGAGACCGACAATACAGCTATTGCCACTACGTTGACTGAATTTTCAATTACACATTTCTATGTTTTTTCACGCACATAATTAAACAGTCTACATTAGCCAAATTTACTGTTGGGCTCGTCCGGGATTTGAACCAGGGACCTCTCGCACCCAAAGCGAGAATCATACCCCTAGACCAACGAGCCAATAAAAGGTCTCTTTCTTTAATGTCTGCCTGACGAAATCGTCCATTGTCAGTGACGTGTAATGAGTCAACATGTCTTGTAAAAAGAAATGTTGTGTTTTCATCCAAGTACCAATTACATGTTTGGTACAGAGCGACAATACAGCTATCGCCACTACGTTGTCTAAATTGTCAATTAAACATTTTATGTGTTTTCACCCACATAAATAAACAGTCTACATTAGCCAAATTTACTGTTGGGCTCGTCCGGGATTTGAACCCGGGACCTCTCGCACCCAAATTTACTGTTGGGCTCGTCCGGGATTTGAACCCGGGACCTCTCGCACCCAAAGCGAGAATCATACCCCTAGACCAACAAGCCAATAAAAGGTCTCTTTCTTTAATGTCTGCCTGACGAAATCGTCCATTGTCAGTGACGTGTAATGAGTCAACATGTCTTGTAAAAAGAAATGTTGTGTTTTCATCCAAGAACCAGTTACATTTTTGGTAGAGACCGACAATACAGCTATTGCCACTACGTTGACTGAATTTTCAATTACACATTTCTATGTTTTTTCATCCACATAATTAAACAGTCTACATTAGCCAAATTTACTGTTGGGCTCGTCCGGGATTTGAACCCGGGACCTCTCGCACCCAAAGCGAGAATCATACCCCTAGACCAACGAGCCAATAAAAGGTCTCTTTCTTTAATGTCTGCCTGACGAAATCGTCCATTGTCAGTGACGTGTAATGAGTCAACATGTCTTGTAAAAAGAAAAGTTGTGTTTTCATCCAAGTACCAGTTACATTTTAGAGACCGACAATACAGCTATCGCCACTACGTTGTCTAAATTGTCAATTAAATATTTTATGTGTTTTCACCCACATAAATAAACAGTCTACATTAGCCAAATTTACTGTTGGGCTCGTCCGGGATTTGAACCCGGGACCTCTCGCACCCAAAGCGAGAATCATACCCCTAGACCAACGAGCCAATAAAAGGTCTCTTTCTTTAATGTCTGCCTGACGAAATCGTCCATTGTCAGTGACGTGTAATGAGTCAACATGTCTTGTAAAAAGAAATGTTGTGTTTTCATCCAAGTACCAATTACATGTTTGGTACAGAGCGACAATACAGCTATCGCCACTACGTTGTCTAAATTGTCAATTAAACATTTTATGTGTTTTCACCCACATAAATAAACAGTCTACATTAGCCAAATTTACTGTTGGGCTCGTCCGGGATTTGAACCCGGGAC
>NC_046975.1:4817770-4880270 GCF_009769545.1 Cyclopterus lumpus | reverse complement strand
GGACATACCAGGTTACATCAATAGACAAAGCGTCTGTTCTATCAAGTTCAATAGGGTCTTCAAATAAAGCATACATTTGTGGAACTTTGTGACTATGCATTTTTTTTAAAGCACTGGTGATTATTGTTCTAATCAGTGTATAATCACACAAAACTAAGAATCGCTATTTGTTCCTTTCCTTAGAAAAAGCCAGTGTCAATAGGGAAGGTCTCCAAGGAAGACTCGAGTCTTCAGTGGAGACCATGATCTTGCAGCGCCATGTTTCTACAGCAACCCGGAACGAACACTGGCTCTAGCAATTAGCTTTTTACTTTATCTGAATATAGGGATGCATTCCCAAACCTGGTATTAAACGAGCCCGGTATAAATAATTAAAGACTATATTACTGAGAAGCCCCGACATTACTGGAGCTTTTTATTATAACTTTTAAATGTTTTGGTATAATTTCTTATCATGCTGGTGAAGGGAACCTAGGGAGGTGAAGTTGCCAGCAACTATTAAACACAATTATTTAATCATGTAGAAGAACCGATTATTGATAAGAGTAGCTAGTTGTACTCAAATTGTAAAGATACTTTTGGGTTATTTATTTAGTTGCAACCTGCTGGAAAACACTAGATGCCACTAAAACTTACACACTGTTCCTTTCAGAAAGAAAAAAACAAAATAAAGACAGAAGTGATTTCGACAAATAATGAAAGAAAAGGTCATTAGAAAATGAAGATGTGGTTGAGCCAGGCAGATAAAGAGAGAACCGAGGCTTAGAGGAATAAGGTACTGTTTCAGCAGAATTCTGGTAAGATAAGAGAATCCTTTATTAGTCCCGCAGTGGGAAAATGTGGCAAGGATTACAGCAGCAAAGGGGTAAGGTGCACACAAAAGACATAGCACAAAATTAAGAAACAAGTGATATAAAATATAAACAGTAAAACTCAAATAAATAAATAAACAGTAAAGATTCTACAATAACTGAATATTATCTAAACAGGCAGAATAAATATAACTATTGTTCACAGTGTATTAATATTGCACAGGTTGGAGTAATTCAAGTGATTAAAATGTTTTTGTGGTGTACTGGGAGCTCAGCTGGTTATGCAGCCTGACCGCAGCAGGAAGGAAGGACTTGCGGTACCTCTCCTTCACACACCGGGGATAAAGCAACCGGTGGCTGAAGGAGCTGTACAGAGCTGCCAGAGTGTACCGCAAGGGGTGGGAGATGTTGTCCATCAGGGAAGATAGCTTAGCCATCATCCTCCTGTCTCCCACCTCCTCCACCTTATCCAGTGGACACCCCAACACACTGCTGGCCTTCTTGAGAAGTTTATTTAGTTTCTTCCTGTCAGCTGTCGAGATGCTGCTGCTCCAGAAGACCGCTCCATAAAAGATGGCTGATGCCACCACAGAGTCAAAGAAGGTCTTAAGGGGTGCTCCTTGCACTCCAAATAACCTCACTCTCCTCATGAGAAAGAGTCTACTCCGTCCCTTTGTATAGAGTGCCTATGTGTGGTGTATGAACTGAAAAAAAAGAAAGTTTCAATGTCTTTTGGGTTCAAAGCATGAATGAAATCCATATAATGGTGTGAAACATAAGGAGTTTTTCTTAAGCTTTTTTGTTTTTGGCAAAAAACAATGCCCACTAGTGTTGCAATAGCAATGGTTCCCATAATGTCTTTCCTCAACATCAAAATGTCCCCTTCAGCAGTAAGTCAGTAAAGTGCAACTGGGGCTAAAAACAAACAAAAGTGCAATTTGAGCTAATACATAACATTAAAAGAACATTTAAAAGCATTGTAAAAAACAACTAGCTTCTTTCATTTCCTTTTCTTTAGCACAACAGAGGAGGAGCCCTCTCCCTGAATGGACAGATGCAATAGATGTCATGTGTACAGAATGAACAGCATTACAGAGTTACATAAACACATTACATGAGAATGACAATGTATGAATGGACCTTCAATCCATGAAACAGAAGGAGGTAGAGAGGGGGGGCGGGGCGATCAGCAGGGCCAACGCGGGAGGCCGGCTCACCAGGCATCAGACACCTCCAGGTCCAATGGACCCTATGAGACGTGAAGTCACAACGACTCCAGGGAGGAAGCAGAGTTAATAAGGTGCAATGGAGAGATGTAAATTCATCCATAAGTAGAGAGAGAAAAGGAGATAGGTGCTCAGTGTATCCTAAAACATCCCCCAGCAGCCTATAAGCCTATAGCAGCATATCAAGGGGCTCGACCAGGGCAAACCTGATTCAGCCCTAACTATAAGCACTATCAAACAGGAAAGTCTTAAGTCTGTTCTTAAATGAGCTGACTGTGTCTGCCTCCCGGACTGAAAGTGGAAGCTGGTTCCATAAAAAAGGAGCTTGAACTGAAGGCTCTGGCTCCCATCCTAATTTTTAGGTATCTAGGAACCATGAGTAGGCCCGCATTTAGTAAGCGCAGCTCTCTAGTCGGGCAATATGGTACTACAAGCTCCTTAAGATATGATGGTGCATCACCAATCAAGGCTGTGTAGGTGAGGAGAAGAATTTTTAATGTGATTCTTGAATTTACAGGGAGCCCTTGCAGAGCAGCTAATACAGGAGTCATGTGATCTCTTTTCTTAGTTTTTGTGAGTACACGAGCTGCAGCATTCTGGATCAACTGGAGGGATTTAAGAGACTTATTAGAGCAGCCTGATAATAAGTAACAAACACATGAACCAGTTTTTCTGCATCTTTTTTGAGACAAGATGTGTCTGATTTTTTAAATGTTACGTAGATGAAAAATTGCAGTCCTTGAGATTTGCTTCACGTGGGAGTTAAAGGACAAGTTCTGATCAAAGATAACGCCGAGATTCTTTACAGTGGTGTTGGATGCCAGGGAAATGCCATCTACAGAAACCACATCACCAGATAATTGATCTCTGAGGTGTTCAGGGCCAGTAAAATAACTTCAGTTTTGTCTGAGTTTAACATCAGGAAGTTGCAGGTCATCCATGTTTTTATGTCTTTAAGACATGCTTGAATTTTAGCGAGCTGGTTGAGATGAAAACTTGTGTATCTGGAGTAAATTGTGTGCTGTACATTTGACAATTTATGACTTCAAATACAGCTTTGGGTTTTGCAAACAACTGTGTTGTACATTTATTCATAGTTACAAGTGTTAGGACACACCAGAGTTACCTACAGCATGTTTCAATAAGGTACTGCCATTTAAAATGTACTTCTAACAGCAACAAATAAGCCATTGGAAAATTGGGGTAAAAAGGCACCAGTGTTTAGACAAACAATACCACTGTGATATGTGTCATCAGTGTTTGGAAATACACTACATACCTGGGGATTAAATCAGTGACCCTGCAATCAAAGACCGACCTGCTCTACATGCTGACTTTTTGTATTAGCATGTCCCCAATCCTGTCAAAAATTGTAACTTGAGGTCTATTTGGCACTAAAAAACAGATTTCTTTCATTTTGATTCAAGATGCAATGTGTCTGCACCACAAAGCAACAAAGTACATTTCCGGCACAACTGACATTTGGGAGTGACAAAACCGAACACCACCAAACTACCAAAACTGTTAATGGGGGCCTCATTTGATGACTGATATATTTAAATCATAAAGCAACTATTTATTTATGTTAACAAACTGCATGAGTGTAATTACACAATGAGTCTGATTGATATATGGGTTGTCTGGAGATTAAACAGTCATTCTGTTTGTCCTCTGTATTATGCTCCATATGCTCAAAAGCGGAGAGATCGATGCTGTCCAACCCGAATGCAGATAAAGTGTGTAAGTTGTGAATGTCTGCGTCTGTAGAAAACCCACGCATCCTCTCCAATGGCAAAATCCAACCACAAGGACAGACTGTAAAATGCACTATCACGAGTAGCAGAAAAGTAAAGCAAATGAAACAATGCAAACCCATTTCCCCTGTCAAATCGGACATAATTTGATTTTGTGCTTCCCACAAAGAGAAAGAACTCAAAAAGGTCAACCATGTTTTTAACCAAGAGAGGGCATTTCCAAAGATATTCTGACAGATTCCATGAAACCCTTTCCACTGCATAGGTTAAACAGAAAATATCAGATATTTTACCAGAGGCTATGCATAATAAGAAACTCTCTTGTTGTGCAATGTAATCAGTTTTTCCACCGACAAGTCTGCCATACTCTTGTTATATTCGCACCATTTTGTGTAGAAATAACTTGTTTCTCATTAGGCGTACTTGGAAATGCCACGGTTGGGTTTTGCTGATACATGTGCTCTCTCTTTAGTTGAAAGCTTCAGGCTACGAGCGTGATGGCAGCTCCAGCTTAATTTGAAAAGATGAGGATAATACAGCACTGATAAACAGGACTGTTTTAGTGACTCTTGCACCTATATGCCCGTCAAAAAAAGCAAAGACTTAATAAAACATGATACATTTTTAAGGGCACACTTCTACACAAAAGACACACAATTGATTTGATTTTACCCTTGTCGATTTGAGGTTTATTGTAGAGGTTAATCGACAAAATATAATATTTACTTCTGGTTTCCTGTATTTAAAGTTGAATGAAAACTACAGTAGCCGTTTTGTTGATGAGATTAGCCTAGTTCACTTGCAGCTGTTGCAACGCTCCCAGACAATTCCGAAAAAGAGTATCAACCAACCTAGTATCTATCCAATACTGCTTCATTTGTTTTCCAATACAGCAATATTTCTCTGCAGTTTAATAATGACACAGTATGATAGGATTGATGATGTCTTTTTATATCAAACTGCAAGTCTCCGCTGGTCGCATTAGCCCAGTTTTCATTATTGTGAATTTCATTTTATTTATTTTTTTCATAGAGTTAAATCCATTGTTTAAACCTTTCTCTTACTCTGAGAAGATTTGCTGAGCGTGCATGATCTTTCCCGGCAGTGCCTCGCACATCATACAGCTGTTAAAAGCTCACCTGTGGGAGCCACAGAATACAACCACTAGCCTGAGACCCAAACCCATCATGAGACCACTGTTTTTGTTATTTACTCATAATGACTTTGGAGAGGCTTTCCTACACTTTAATCATCTAATCTGACAACAGTAATAGACCAACACGGACTATGACACTGCAGCCCAGGCCAGCACAAAAACACTATGTTCCACTAGCCAATAAGCCATAGGGTTGGTGGCTGTTATGATAACCTCAAACCTATATGATGTGCGTATAATAGATCTTCCTTTTCGGCTAAAACACAAATTGCAGTCACACATTAGCATGTAATGCTAAAGCATCTCAAAACAATACTTTATTTTCCTTACAGGTTAATAGATAAACTTTAACATATTGACATGTGAATCACATTGACAAAGTACGGTAATATTGTGCTATAAAAATGAATTTAACCTGAAATTGTGAAGCTTCAAATAATGAGTCCACTATATTTGGATTTTTGTTTCCATACCTCTGACCATCATTTTAATCTGTTTATCACATTGGGGCATTTTATTTTTCCTAATTTACTGAAACCTAACTACCAAATAATCTAGCTCCTCTTTACTTTAATGTCACGGGAGTAGCCGCAGGAACTGGACCCAAACGCCTACAATTTGTCAAAAAGGCAACTTTATTGCAAGAATTATTCCAATCAGAGGAATCAAAAGACAGACTCACACACGTGATCTGTAACGATCAAAACATGACGAACTGACAAACGGGAAAGACATGAACAGGACTTAAATACAGAGGGCTGGTGCAGGTGATTAGACACAGGAGGAAACAATCAGGGACATGGCAGACAATCACAGGGACAGGAAGTGCAGGGAAACAGAGGACACAAGAGACGGGGACTACAACATAAAACAGGAAACACAACACATAAGAGTTGCTAAGAGTTTGTCATCAGTAGTGGTGTATAAAGTACCCAAAAGCAAAACTTGAGTAAAAGTAAAGATACCTTACTGGAAAATGACTTTAGTAAAAGGAAAAGTCACCTATACTACTTGAGTAAACGTCTTAAAGTATCTGATATTCTTTGTACCTAAGTATCAAAAGTAATTTTGTAATATTAAATGTACTTAAGTATTGAAAGGAAAAGTACAAAGCAAAGGGTCAACATTTTGAGAATTATGAAGTTTACAACACTCTTGTTTTAAGTGTTGTGGCCACCATGACCAAGGACAAGGAGTAACAGCCCAGTCATTACTTGAAGCTGAAATAATTCTTGTTCAACTACAAAAGAAGTTGCAATAATTCAGTCTCGCTCTTTTTGGGCTGAAGACTAGTCCTGCGATGCTAAATAGCCTTTCACAGGCCTCTGAGGCAGGTAGAGGTGTGTTCAGCTTCACATACAGCTTGCACACAGCTGGGAAGGATTTCAGCAAGTTCATGTGATCTGCTGAACAGGCCAAGTATCCATCCAGTTGTTTGGTGCTGTCTTGTGCTTAAGACTGCAGGGCAGAGAAGAAGTCATCTTCATCAGATGAACTGGACCTGGTGGCATCACCTAGCTGCATGAAGGGTTCTTCCATGTGCTGCTTGATGTAGTCCATTCCTGAAATATAGTGAGGGTCAAAATATAAATGATAGGATTAATACAACTTTCTGTCATGACCCCAACCCAAGATGTTGTACTAAATAGTTTGTTTACATTTGAGGTTTATACATTTAGTTTCATACACTGTCCATGCATCCAAAATTGATGTGTGGCTTTGCCAATATTACAAAGAGTCAAAATGTACACCCATAAACTTATTTTTCACAATCCCCATGTGGTCTTCAGAATTTTGGAAGAATCGCAGCTGAGATCAACTCAGGGCCTCCTGACATTATTATTTATTCCCACCTGTAGAGCATCCACCAAAGGCTTGCAGTACTTCAATGGCAACTTGACTTGTCAAGTGTGGCGGTCAGCAGGTGGATTGTTGGAAGTAGCCACCCCATCTGGACATTTGCCTCTGCTTCCAAGATGTTGGTTGCCTGGGCGACTGGGCTCATGACAGCGGCAAACTCTGTGAGGAATGTGAGTTCAGCTGGATTGAACCTGTGATGAAAACAAAAACAACAACACCGTTTTATAACACTATATAACCATTTCATCAGATTTAAAAAAAAAACAGCTAGATGAGTAATTAACTAAAATGGATCAATGATAAGTGGAAGTTGGAATACAATGTGAAACAGCTATGTGTGCCCATGAAAGGGTGGGGAAACGCATCCACAGTTCTAGAGACATTCAAGACATTATGTTAAATTATGATGAAATATTAAAACATACATAATTCTTACTTACATCGGAACCATAAGGTCTGTGCAGATGGCTCTGATGGCCCCCTCTCCCTTGTCTTTGATTATCCTCAGCAGTCTTTCCACTTACAGGAACAAGGAGTTCCACCTGGTAGCATTCGGGTGCAGCAGTTGGAGGGAGCAAGCATCTTCAACAGTTTCGGCTGCAAGTGGGGATCTTCCACATTTGTTGCCAAATGTTGAGCCGTACACTTTCTTGTATGCCTCACTGGATGTTGCTTTCTGGGCATCAACCGCAGCTATTAGGTTGAGTAGGTGACAAGCACAGTGCTGGTGCTTTGGGAGCTGGAACTCCAAACCATCATCTTCATTCAGAAGTGCTGACACTTCTTCACCCCCCTCTTGATCCTCTCCTGTTTGAGAGGCATCACCATCACTTCCAACTTCATTGTTGTTCTCATCTTCACCAAAAACTTGGAAAGGTTTTATGAAGTTAGAGCCGTTGTCTGTTCTCTGAATCTTCTCCTATATTTTGAACTTGGAATGGATGTCATTCAGGGCGTTCGCCAACACATCAAATGTGTGCGAACCTCTCAGTTGTTTACAGGCTAGGGCTGCTGAGCATCTTTTGAGACTTTCAGGGTCAAGCCAATGGGCAGTAAGACCAATGAAGCTTCGCCAGACCAGCAGTCGGTGGTGCTGTCGATATGGTCAAGTCCCCTCATGGCCTCAGTCACCGCCTTCTTTATTTCTTTGGAGGCGTCATCAATCATCGAACGCAGGGTCAGCCGTCTCATTATTTCTGCAGTTCTTTCACATAATCTCTAAATGGTTCTTGTTCAACAACACAGAATGGCTGGAGCCCTCGGACCACATACTTCACGACAGCTTTGTCAATGGACCTCTGAGACACAGTCAAGGTTTTCACTAATGTGGTCTGCTTGCTGGTGTAGGGAGTCTCACGAGCCCTTTTTCTCTTTGTTGATGTCAGCTCTCCATATTTTTTAAGTTGGTGTACATGCTTTCTCTGAAACAGTAAGAGAAAGACATGTTGTAAGCATAACAACTTTAGCTATCCCAACTTGCTACACACACTTACATGCATCTCCAACGCGGTTCAAATTGTAATGCTGCGCCCTTGCGGCTCCTGTCAATCCTATGGTTTAGTGGCTAGCTAACGTTAGCTAACTAGTGATGCAATGATTATAGCTAAGATGATTAAAATCAACAAAACTCACAACACTTACTCAGCTCACTAACTTGCCAGCGATCTGTCTACTACACTAATTGTCTCATTTGATTTACGATAGCTAGCAAACGTTAGCCTAACATACACCATGTATAGCTAAATTAGAAGATCAGACACCTGTCTTCCCCCCTCCCCCATTAAAGATATACTCAAATCCTGTGGGAAACACTGCTAGATATCTTAACAGGTCTATGCTAATTATCATAACTAAACATTAACGTTGCGGCTCATGCGACTAATTTACCTCAATGTGTTTCCTGAGGTTGGATGGGGAGTTTTTGAATGCCAATAGTTCAGTAGCTTTGGGTAAGCATAAGAATCACTTCCTCAAGTACGAAGAATCTTTCACTCCAACAAAAGAAAACATTTCTCGCAAATATGGCCACGGGTTTTGGTCTTTGTCACCACCGGCGTTTGTTGCGGAAGTAGCAGATGCTTCCATTTCTGCTTCCATCATGAAATCAGTAATCTAACTATAGTCGCTCGCTAGCTGGCATCACTGGGCTTTCGGAGCACTGGTTTGCAATTGCGCAATAACGTGATTAACCAATTATTTAACTTGCAAGCTAGGACCACTGATTCGCCAAACCTGCTTGCTTGGAGTCTGTGTTCCACCACATTCCCCGATGTTGGTCTCGTGATTCATTTTTTTTCTAAAGATAGATTGGATTTTGTAGCGAGTAACGAAGGTTTCAGGGGAAATGTATAGGAGTAAAAGTATCATTTTTTCTTTGCAAAATGTAGTGAAGTAAAAGTGAACAGAAATATAAATAGTAAAGTAAAGTACAGATATCCAAAAAAACTACTTAAGTACAGTAACAAAGTATTTCTACTTCGTTACTATACACCACTGGTCATCAGTAAGTCTACTAAGATAAATGACAAAAATGTAATACTGCTAACATCAGATAAACCAAAATGGCATTGCCAAACACTAGAGTTTTCCCATTAAAGGTGCACTGCCTTCACTTTAAAATATATATGCTGAAACAATTTATTATTAGTTGTAGTTATACATATCGAAATCAAAGCAGAACAGAAAACTGCATTTAGCTGGTGTGGATATATCACAATTGGCTGGTACCAGATCCATTAAATAAGTTCAATATGGTGCCAATGCTGATCTGAGTAATGCGTCCCTAATTGTAAACAAGACAGTAGTTCAACTATATTACCTGATCGTTATGGAAGGTAAAACAGACAGCAAGAGGACACAACATGTTGCTAATAATTCCTTAAAATAAGAGCAATGATTTGGGGTTTTCGCTTCCAAATGTGTATTATTTTCTTTCCTTTCTTTTTTTTGCAAGGTTAGGTCACGAAAAGGTCACTAGACTCCCACGCTAACACAGGAGAACATATAAACAGAAAGACAGACCAGCTGGCTTAAACCCTTTATTGTTATGAAGCAAAAGTGCCAAGCACTACACCACTGTGCTGCAACAGCCATTAACAGGGGCAGTGTCATGCTAATTTTACCAATAGTAACGAGGGCTATAAGATGCAATTGTTTTTGGAATAAACTGGTCGTATCTTTTAGAAGAGATGCATAGTTTTGAGGAGACAGATATTGCAACACTATTATTACAAAAAGCTTTCAAAAAGGTCTCCGATGTGATCATGGCTTGAAGCTACGGTTGCCCCTGTTGACATTTCACATGACCTTTTAAATGAGTGTCACCGGGAGAACATCGCCTGTGGTCATTTAAAGTTTTGAATCTTATGACTTTGCATGCTTACGATGTCTTTTCAGCTGCACACCCAGGCCTTGTCTTTGGAAGACTTTTTACAGAACTCGCGCTGGAAGTCTACTTCCCGTTGAGCTGACATGTGTTTATGTTTTACACCCCGGAAACTGGATTGTCACAAAGAGTTTCTACTGTTGTGGAATTAGCGTCCACGCATTCATCTCCTCTAGACTGGACTACTGTAATTCACTCTTCACTGGGATCACTGGCAAGAACATCCAAAAACTACAATACATTCAAAACAGCGCTGCCAGGATCCTGATGAGAGTCCGGAAATATGAGCACATAACACCCGTTCTCCACTCACTCCACTGGCTCCCTGTCTCAACCCGGATTGACTACAAAGTCCTACTCCTCACCCATAAATGCATAAATGGACATGCACCTCCCTACCTACAAGAACTCATTACTCCCCAAACCTCTACCCGCACCCTCAGATCTACAAACAGCTCGCTCCTCCGGGTCCCCAACACCAAGCTCCGCACCATGGGCGACCGGCCTTTTGCTCAGCAGCGCCGCTGATGGAGTGCCTTACAAATAGAATGCATTATTATTATTATTACTTGACACTCACCCATGGGATTTTAAATGGTAGATGGACCTGTACTATAGCACTTTTCTAGTCTTCTGACCACTCAAAGCACTTTAACACTACACAACATCATTCACCCATTCATTCACTGGTGGGAGGAACTATCTGTTGTCTGTATTTTAATATATTCTGACCATAAGACCTCTTGATTTAATTTCAACATTTATACTGTACTCATTTTCTTGTTGACTCTTCAGAAAACCCACAAGTCATCATATAGCAACAACGACGCAATATATCAAGTTGTAACAATTCTCCCTCCTAATAAAACCTAAGGGGAAAAGTACAACACTATTTTAAGGGAATGGGCAGATCTGATATTGAGTGTTGTGACCCTGCTTAATATGATGGAAAACCACCATGAACAGCGAATGTGAAATAGTCATAAAAGAAACCAAACAGTCAGTTGCGAACACCAAATGTTATTATTAAATCAAATTCAATGCGGCATACGCTGCAACACACAAAACGAACATGCATCACAAACAATTAACCGCTGCGGAAATTATAATTCCATCCCCGGATCCCCTCAGTCCCTCAGTCTCTTAATGTCCCCAAAAGAAAGTCAATAACAAAATAACCCCCCAAAAGCCGGCAAACAAAGTTCTTGACAGGCCCAGGGTGCCGTATTCCGGCGCAGTCTTCGACTTGTAATCCACAGTTTCGTACAGATCCACAGCGAAGCAGTGGCTCGAAATAACCTTCCTGAGTCCACTAAACGCCAACCGCCACCTGTCCGTGCGCTTTTCCGAAAAAAAAATCCTTGCGTCTCCTCCCCCCCACGTCACATTTTATACCCAATGACAAATAATAATAATAATAATAATAATAATAACAACAATCATACATGATCCTATTTAAACCTGGGCTCACGCTTCAGGAAAGGAAAATAAACAAACAGGTTTACCCTTTACTGGTGCCGTACACAGTGACAGACATATGTGATCATTACAAAGTTGCTTGCTTGTATCTTCCCAAATGTTCTGCATAACTTTTCTGAAAATGAATTATACTCTATGAGGTTTTGTTGAAGGACAGGAAACGACTACGGTCATCGTTAAAATGTGACTGTCGGAGATGGCCTCTGGTGTCTGAGTAACACATCTCAGACACCTTAAAAGGAGAAAAAAAAACAGGACTTCGAGTTCACAGTCAAATTCTCTGCCCTGTTTTTTTTTTAAGTTAAAGGCAAAATTTCAACATGCCAACAAGCTGACAGTGACAATGATAACATGATTTGCAGGCAATTAACCATTTCCACCATATTGATTTATTTGAATTAGCACTGAACACAAAGCGCAACTAAGGCTGATGGGAATGCCTTTAGTTATGCAGATATGTGTTAATATTAAGTAAGTGGAATTTTTGAATAATATATTTATTTGTATAGCACTTTAAAATACTAAAAGGCATGCGTATACTTATACAAAAACAGAAGCAATAAAATCAATAAGGGAAGGCATGGCCAGTTCATTTGTAGAGCCCATTTCAACAAGGAAATGCAGTGCTTCACATGTAACCATTAAGCATCAAAGCATAATGCAAATGAAACATTTAAAACAGTCAGTAAAACAATGAAAAGTTAAGAATTGAATACAAGTTGCAGTGCAGTTTAAGAATTGAAATACAGCTGTGAAATGCAGAAATTGATTCATTGAATCTGGTTCAATTAAAGGCTGCAGCAAACAAAAACGCCTTCAATCTGGATTTAAAGGAGATATCAATAATAATAACAATATCAACAAGGCAGTGAGATGACATTTTAACAGTAAGAAACTAAACTAAAATACATAACTAGCATCACAGGTTGAAAGCAGATTGGGTGTATATTTTGAAAAAGATAAACTTTTAATAGTTTGAAGCTCAGGGCCCCGGGCCAGGCTGCGGTATTTGGCGAGTTGACAGGGTTTTGGATTTCAAGTGTGAGTATTGACTAATTAAGGATACATTGAAAGCTGCTTCTTACTCCAATGATTCACTTACAGTACATATTGCACGTAAAATTGCAAAGAACTTTTGATTGCAGTATTTATGGACTTTGTGCAGCTGTGGTCCAAAACAAAACAAAATCAGCAGTAAAGCTGTAATCTGTTTTAGTAGTTGAAAGATCGTTAGTATTTATAATTAATAGTTCTAATGTCACAAAGCTCTGGCTTGATGCGTGCCACTTGACACCTCTCACAGCGTTGGGATTAGCCCACTTTTCTTCACTACGTAGACGGGGATCACAGTGACATGAGCAATATTCCCCCATCGCACTCTACACGCAAACACAAGGATGAACAAGAATACCCCCCTCAAGACACCTCCTCTTCACACCGCGGCATCCAAGCCATAGTTTACTCCTGGGCCCTATCTGCAATAAGGCATCTTTTGAAACAAAACACCATTTAAGAGGAAGAGACACCTTTTGGATGCGATTTATTTTCTTGTATATCTGTCCCGCCCCTTGCCTCGCCAGCTTCTCTAATCACACTTTGACACTTTCTTTCTTCAGATGCTACACGCTGGAAGCAAAAGAGCAGCGCATCTTTGGTTTGTGCAGGTTTTCTGATTTTCCTGGAGTCCTTTAGAAATGGAAATTAAATGACTCCACTCAATGTTAGACTAGCTGAGGCACACTCCCAGTGTTAGTGGTTCCGGCACTATTAAAAAAAAAAAAAAGAAGTAAAAAAAGCATTGTCAAGAGAGAGGAATGGAGAAGACACAATCACTGTCCAATGATTATAGTCGGCTGAGTATTATTGAATTTGATGTGTCCACGGGAACCCGTTTGAAATGTGTGCCTCGGGAGAAGATTTCGATAAATGCCAGTTGTGTCTCAAAAGTCACTTTGCAGCAGTATTCGCAAGAGTAAATTCGGCTCACTCACCTGAAAAGTGACGCACTGTAAGGAATACAACAGAAATCCTGCAGCTCTAATGAGCGCATCTGAACTGAGCCGCACGAAAGCAGTCGAAGGACTGAAACCGTAACTGTTTTATGAGCAGTTCTTTATCCTCCCTCAACGACAGTGACGGCAGATAAGAGAAAATAACACAACCTCTTTCCAAGAAAACAAAGGAAACCTTTGGCTCCGTGCAGAGGTCTGATGTAACACATTGCACGTTGAATACCATCACAGCGGGATACGAATAGACAGCCATTGTGGTAAATCTTCGCTGATGAAACATATTTCGACCTCTGGGCGTGCCTTGTTGAGCTAATGACATTCTGGCAGGCCGTCGGGGAACTGCCTTAATTTCCCTGCTCACTTTAAGGTCTTCACTGGAACCTCCCCTGCTGTTCTATTTTATTACCGAAGACTTTATAACTCTGCGATATGATGACATAGATCAGCGGAGTCCTGGATCTACGTGGCAGTCAATGTAGGGGGAGAGATGTCTGAAGCAGTGTTCTATTTTAGTGCAGCTCAAGGATATTAATGTCCCGTAATGAAGGAGGTCCCATGTGCCAAAAAATATCGTCCCTTATTGTTTCAGTTCAGGGCGAGAAGTGAGTTAATAAAAAGTGATCTCCTCCTTTTAAGTAACCCATATCTGGAGAGAGCCATTTCCTCCGCTACTCTTCTGATAACCTGGATCACCGGATTCCGTCTCTGTAATCGGCACATTCATGTTGCTCCGTGCACTGAGGGTTGGTCACGACCCGTCGCCGGTACCGCCAGGTAAATGGAAGAGCGTAAACATAGTTACCGTAGGGAATATCAATACAGGATGATACTGCCTCGCCTCGTGGTGCTATGAGCGGATGAAATCTGACTCTTGAGCCATGAATTCAAATCTACCGGGTGCGTCTTTAAAGCGTAACTCCCGTTAAACTCACGCGTCAACAACAAAACTGTCTTTAATTGAGAACAAACATGATGGTTATCCATCATGATCACAGTATTGTAAATGTCTCTATTGTTATTGCACAATTATGCTTTTTTTTTCTCCATTTATAGAGTCGTGGCATCACCAGGGGACAGGTAGTGGAGGGGCGCTACATCCCCACGCAGGATCAGCACCCACACCATAAAATGGCCCCCATCGGCGGAACTACATCTCCCAGACTGCCTCACCACTCACACAGCTGTCGGTGCTTAAGCCACCTAACTGAGGCAGGGCTGGGAGACTGGATAAAAGGCAGATGGGAGAGCACAACGGGGGAAGAGGAGCTGGAAGATCGGACGAAGAGTGGCAGCCTCTGTAGCAGGTAAACACCACCGAAGAGGACCTGGTAATGGGAACTTGAGAGACAGTGTTTTGTTTAGTTTTGGTTAATGGAACCCTTTTCTCCTCCGGGACGCTTTGAGTTGACGGACTGACCTTTTTTGATTGTTCGGATTTAATGGAGCCCTCTGAGGTGCCGGTGCTGGAAGAATAAACCCACCTTTTTTACTTTATAAACGTCTGTGTGTCTCTTTTCCAGCCAGCACTGCCCTAGGGACAACCCGTGACGCTACAGTGTCTTGATACTTCAGACCCCTTTAAATTAATCTGATGACAAATTAACAAATTAGCAGAGCGAGAGAGAGAGAGTCTAACATTGCTTTAATAGATTCAATATCTCCGTCATAATCTTTTAAGTAGAAAATAAATTATGACACACTGTAAAAGAGCTCATTTTGAGTTATTGAGATTCTTCTCATATCAGGTATCTGGACCAAAATCAATACATATTGCCACTTAATCAAACCAGCAACAAGCAAAATGATTTACACGCAGCATGAAAGCATGAATCCCGTTGTCTGTCGATTCATGTGCGCGATCATACGAGCACACGGCCGCAACAAGCTCCCCAAATACAGTAGAGCGGACTCACTGCTGCTCACGGAATAGCTCATTGCTTCTAGCACACACTGACGGGGGTCTGGATCATGTTAGAAAACTGAAACTATTAAAACATTTTAAAAAAACAATGAAAACCAATTTAAGACAGTGTTGTAATTACTGTGCAAAACAACTGCATCTAAATGTTGGTTTAGTGACCGTAATGTGAACATTACCGTCCTTATATATCTAGAACAAATAAAATGAAAGTCTTTGGCAACGTGCAACCTCGCGTTTGTGTTATGAAAGCAAATGAAAACATCCTGAAAGAATTTAGTGTGTGTTTTGCCCGCCTGTGCATGTTCAGGTGGATGTGGGTGTCTTTGCCAAGGTGGAAGGTGTTCGTGGGGGTGGAAAGCTGCACTTCACTGCGAATCGGGCAGGCGGATTCTTTAGATGAACAAAAGGACACGCGTTTGTGGAGGAAACGCGGCTTCTCGTTGGCTCCGGCCTCCGCAGAGCTGCAGGATGAACTTGTCCAATTCTTCGCGCCGTGTGAAATGTCACATGACAGGGCTATGTGTCTTCATGAAAAGCACTATTTTTTTTGCCACGTTTCTCTGGCTAATCACTGACTAACACATTTGCTTTACAACGTCTTCATTTGTTGACATTATTGTCAAGTCTTTGAATGGAATCATTTTTGAAGGAATGACGTGCGTGGACAGGCATCGGTGACGAGGTAAAGAGAGAGAAGAAAAAAAAAGAAAAAAAAACACTGAATGGTGCATGCATTTCCCATTCGAGAAATGTATTTCGTCTGATTATGGCCTATGGAACCAAAATATGTATAATATTTAGGTAGTTTTATGGAGATTTCCTCAAATGGAATCTCAGCAGGTGAATTTCTGTGCCCAGTATTATCAACCTCTTTCCCTCATAATGTTGTAAAAGTCTGGCACTGTGTCCGGATCTTTTGTATAGTTTTCATATGTTATGTTCGGTTTTACATCCTCGTTTGTTCCACCCCGTCTCTCATCCCATCTTTTGTGTATTTCCTGCAAGTGTCCTCTGGTTCTCTGTCAGTTTGTCATCTCTCTTTGTTGTGTGAGGAAGTCCGGCTTGTTACAGACTTAGTTGGACTGAATGCAGAAAGATTTTTTTACTATTAAATCATTGAACACCACCTGCTGCCTCATCATCAGTGGTTTCTGCATTTGGGTCAAAACCTGCTATCTCCATAATCGTGGCATATTTCAGAACATTTGTGTACAATACATTAGGAGTAAGTAGCTAATTCAGCACATAACTTAATGCCAATGTGACCCAAGTCAAGTGACCCAATGTCACCTCCCTAAAGAGATAAATGTGTTCTCTCTGGAAGGCAGATTGGTGAGTTTTTTTTTAATGTGCATTCAGCCGAATGGGTTAATGGGTTTTAATGACATACTCTGACCACAGAAGTGAATCAGACTGACCCATTCTGTCAAAAAAAGTGAAAAAAAGACAATTGCATGGTGACTTTTAGGAGCAGTATTGCATTAGCATGTGTGTGCGTGCCTGTGCGTTTCACTGCCGGGGTGACAGAATGGGGGCGGTTGGCGCTCTTGATTCAACCATGGAGAACCTGTACAAGCAGAGCCGCACGTTTGCAGATTCACCTACTTTTCTTCCTCGCACACACGTGCAAACACACTATACAACGTGGGAAGTAAGGACGCTCGGGTGCCATGTGACGAGACAGATGAGCAAACGGGAAGCGCTTCATTCCGTTACATTCCGTAACGAGGACAGACATCTCCCGTTTGTTGAGTTGTAGTGGATTTTATATACAAGTGCACATGTAGATAAGAGAGGTTATGTTTTAAATTAATACATAAAGAAAGTTATGATAATTAATTTGAGGAATATTCTGAGGAATGTATTATGAAGCATAAGAGAGGATCACTGTTTTATTATTCTGTTTGTTAATGACAAATGTAATGATTAATTGTATGATGCATGAGAATGAATGGATGTTTTATTGTTTAGACAGTAGTTAAAGGGATGCCGATTGAAACTGAGATGTTGCTTTTATTCTGAAGGCAGGATAATAGGGTTTTATTCTGAAGGGGAACTTCCTGTCCTTGACCGGAAGTGTGAGCTTTGACCCCGCTAGCTTATCGATTTGAGGCATTCTTTGAAGTGGCCAATGGAACTAACCTTCAGGTGTGAACCTTATGTCTTATTCGCTGGTCAGCGTAGCATGCTGTGTCTCTGAAAGGTATTTGCATGAATACCTCCACTAACCAATGGGAGCTTAGCTCAGCGAATGGACTGTGAATAAAACTAATTGTAAGACGTGAATTTGGTCTCTTACGTGGTGACGCCAGACAGAAACTGCTGGCTACGTCAGGAGACTGTGGAAGCGAAGCCATGTGAGCGCGTCCGGGCCTGGACCATGTATGTATACAGATGACTCTTGTTTGTTATGATTAAATACTTTTGATTATATATCTCTGGCTTGGGAGCTTCTTCTTCCAAGCACCAGGTAGCTCGAGATTCTCTGAACTTTTACACGTTGTTGGACGTTGTTCTTGTGTCTTACGTTGACTTATTGCTGCCCACCCTGTCCCTGTCTTCAGTGTCCTTGGGGGGAGTGAGAGGCCTGTAGCGGTTCCTGTTGTGTCGTGGGAGGGAGACAAAAAGCTGTCCAAAATGTAAGTTATGTACAAATCTCAAATCAGCCTTTACAATCATGCAGTTTTCTAACACCCCACGTGAAAATGCACAGACATAGAAATACTACAATCAGACATTTTCCATCCCAGATAAGCCACGTTTATTGACGTCTCATTCGAGGCTACACAAACTAAGAGTTGACTGAATAAGCTAGACCAAATTAATGACAAAAGATTAATGTAATTTCCAATTTGCTCCTGCATTGGCTATGGTATTGATAAAACCCATGCTAGTGTACATTATGCAGACAAATAATACACTGTAGGTGAGCTAGTTGAGGCTTATTTTTGTAACCACACAAACTGATGTAGTTAGTGTATGATGTGCTCCATGACCTCCATGGGAATCGTAGCAGCAGCAGTTTCCGTACTTGATGCTTTCAGGTACAGTATATAGTGTAGGTCACCCACATGTTGACAGAACTCAACACACCCAATCACTGTAGTTGTAAGTGGAATATAGAAAAATAGACCTGAATAGGCTTT
This sequence comes from Cyclopterus lumpus, assembly GCF_009769545.1. Taxonomy (NCBI): domain Eukaryota; kingdom Metazoa; phylum Chordata; class Actinopteri; order Perciformes; family Cyclopteridae; genus Cyclopterus; species Cyclopterus lumpus. The sequence continues at coordinate 4,861,519 of NC_046975.1, read as the reverse complement.
TGTTTATATATGGAAAGTGCAAGAAGAATAGGTGCCATTATCGGGCCAAAATCTGAGCCAGAGGACAGAAAAAACACGGCTGAAACGGCTGTTGGCACCTTTGCTCTTGTGGTTAAGACTAGAAGAAAAGACGCCCTGCCACGCCTATAATGGCTGTCGTATAAGCTAGTATTGAACAATTGTTTGGGGGAGGTGTTCAAACAGCTGTAAATGTGTGAGCAGGTATTAAGTAAATATAATTTGTTGTGGGTAATTTAAGCTTGTTAATATAATGTCCTTTTTTTGCATTACAAAATGCACTGCATTTATAAATGTTCAACATCTATTTGGATCTTGGCTCAACACCATGCAGTGGCTTTACTTAAACTACTTCAACAAATAAAGTCAATTTGAACACAAATCTATTTTGTGTCTATAGACGCAGTCTATTTATCAAACTCACTTTTAAACTACATTCTGCAGCTGCGCCTCAAGCCTGCTCACTCAGAAATATAAATCTACTATATTCTAGGAATATTGTTTCATCAGTGACAGCTGGCGATATGCCTAGAGTCACATAGTTGTCTATTTATAAATACATTTAAAAAAAATTCCACTCACAAAAGGACATGCACTGGTTTTAGTCTGACCTGAGAGGGACTATTCAAGTAAAACAAGTAATATCCAACCATGGTTCCCATTCTGAGACTAAAACTCTGTTTGATTAGTGCGCTCTAATATAAGCTTTGATACGGACTGAATGAGTGAGCAAATAAAAAGGCGTGTCTGACTCTGTAAGAGGGGAGGAGACGAAGATAAAATCAGGGTTAAAATCTGACAGCGAGCAGGTACTGTTCGGAGTGAGTTACCATGGAAACTGCCCCAGAGTTTAAGTTACCTCTCTTTCTGGAACTTAAAATCGAGAGTTTCCCCTCATCTAATGCATCACTAACTAACTAACTCATAACAGTGTTTTCTGCAACAGCAGTACAACTGTGACCAAGCAGGCCCAGAGACTGCTGTCAATCAGCTCAATGTTTGTGTGATGAAAACAGCAGATTAGTGCTGACTGCACGAAAACACTAAATTGCTGGCCAAGACATACTGTTGGAATAAGAGGGACGGGTTGTTTAGAGCTAACTGACAGTAACCGGTTAGCACTAACAGAGTCCTTTTTAGCGAGAAAGTCTTTAAAGATTAGAGATCCAATATATCTTTAACTTACTTAAATGTGAAATCACAGCGTAACTCAACAGTTTTTCCCACTTTTCTTCTACTTGGCAGGTTGACGGAATGAACACGGCGGAAAAGTCAATTACAGTATGTCATCATAAAACAAATAACACAAACAACATAGGAGATTGGCTATGTAAACGTGTCCTTGAGTGTCAGTTTCCATTAACTTTGAACAATCTTTTGAATGAAAAAGCATCAACATAAATAATAGGAAAACAATAAGTCATATTTGGGGACTTACAATATTGAGGAAGGGGGAAAAAAATGCAATGTATTAATCTCTATCATTCCCATCACATTAGCGGCGGATGACACTGACTGCAGCAGATCCGATATTTTAATTAAGACCTATCATTTCCTCATTTATCATTCAAGTGTATCACCTACCTACACCTCCCCCCCCCCCCTTACCTATTCCATCCCCTCTTCAAGAGTTGGACCCTCCGTCCCCTCTTACATCACCCTCAATTTCCTTCTCTCCAATTTCCTTTTCATCATTTTTCCATCTCTCCTTCTCTTATCATAGCATCCTTACTCCGCCCTCTTTATCTAATTCATGTCTCCTCCATCTTCCCCCTCTCCCTCCCTCCTTCAGTCTTTCTCATCTCTCTCTCATCACGACCTCCGTGTCTTTGAGCCACTTACCAGTCCTCTAGTACGTCAAAGCTTTGAAATCTAGATCAGGCTTCATTACCTACCGTTTTTCTTCTCTCTCTCTCTCTCTCTCTCTGACTTTCTAAAGCAATCCTTACCTTTCTTCCTCTCATTCGCCCTGCATCATTCCCTTTCATCCATCCCTTATTCTTTATCTGCCTATCAATTCATCCCCCTTGTTTGTCAAATTCACCGTTAATGCACCATTGTTGTCCAAACCAAACGAAGAAGGTCCCACGAAGCTGGAGTTCTCCCTCCTCCAACACCGCCACTTCATCCATCTGTCTCTCAAACAATCTCGCTCATTATCTCCTCGGCAACGGTCCCCATGGTGATGGCGTAGGTGCAAAATCCAGGACATCCTCGACAAAGAGGTGATACCTTTTTTTTCCCAAAAGAGGAGAGAGGACAACTGAGATATAGAAAGGAGAAAGGGAAATGGAATGAGAGAAGGGGGAGAAGTGGAGACGGAAAGTGAGGCGGAAGAAGCGGAAACCGAGAAAAAGAGAAAACATAAAGAGAGGAGGAGAGAGATGATGACTTCATAAAAGGTGCTTGAATAAAGGAAATACAAAAAGTGGGGAAAGAGAATGTAAAATGTAACGTAAGTTTGTTCTAGTATAAAATAAAGATGGCTATGTGCAAGTGTTGAGCTTAGCTTAGTGTGACGATCAAAGGCTGAGTCGTACCATGGCTAACAAAGTAATCCCCAAGCAGACAAAAGTGAGCTGGATTTTGTTTGTGGCAGTTTGTGATGTCTAATGCGAGTTTTGAGATTAATTAATAATTGGACACTATCTGCCATTAAAACTAAAACAACTAAATCAACGCTTCATTTAGAGTTGTTTCACTAAATGTAAATGTACTAAATGTATAAAATAAATGTCCAATATTCACTTTTAGTTTTATAGTTCTACTCTCCCCTACCTCGTGGGGAAAATTCAAACTGACAAGAAATGATGACAACAATTCGCCATCATTGTCTTTCATCACGCATGGAGTTTTGTGTGGCCGTTACCTGCATCTTGGACTCTCAGTTTGGGATCCTTAACTTGTGTATCCTTCTCCTGCTCCAGGAACAATGTACGTAAGTTACGTACTTATTATGAGCCAAACCTTGAGCTTTTTCTAAACTTAACCAAGTTGTGTTGCCTGACTCTAACCAGGTAGTGTTTTCTGGTTTAGCTTTTATAATGTAAGACGCTCCAGTTCAGTGTTCTCTTTCAAGCTCACTTCCCAACAGGAACGAATTGATCACAAAGATTAGTTTGTGTGTGCATGGACTCAGAGCCTCTGCTACTGCTATTACCTACACCACCCTTCTTGTGAGGCTGCACATAGACATGAAGCAAGCATGTATGTGGGATGTATAACCCCAACATTCTAAGAGAGGAATAGAGAAGCTTAGTGTTCATTTTTACATGATTCAGCCATTTTGAGCAACCTTTCAGACTACACCACGAATTCTGATTAATGCCGTTTTTTTTGAAAGACACACAAAGATTTCATCCCATAGAATGCTACCTTTACATTACCTTTTAAGTCCAGATCATATGTGATATGCATTGCTCCGTCAGTGACAGTCAGAAGAGTTATTACTGTTGCACATATGACTTTTTGTTTTTCTTCTTCCAGGAGCAGGTAGACGTCTCCTGTTGTCAGACTAAGTGCAGAGGGAGATGAGGAGAAGAGTCAGCATAAAAATAAAGTAAAGAACAGATGTTGAAAGAAGACGGGGAGACAACGGCCGGGAAGGGAAGAGACAAGGAGAGGAAGGAACTGGGGAAAAAAGAAAAGACAGCTATTCAAGACATGAGAAGGTGGGAGGACACACACACACACACACATATACAAACCATCTGAGCCCTCCTGTACAAAGCTCCTGTTCTCTCAAGAGTTAGAGAGACAGAGGGTGTGTGAGTGTGTGTGTTGGCGCAAATCCCAGGTATAGTAGGCGGGATTTGTGTATTTCTCTTCCTCTTAATGTCAAAATGCCACCTGTCTCTTGTGTGTGCGTGGCTGTGATTTTTTTTTTTCAGAGAATTTCCGTTTTGGAGTCATGTGTGTGGTCTGTACTGTATTTATTCAATCTGAATCATAATTAAAATAGTTTTGGATATTGTTACTGCAACATTGGGCATCAACATGACTTTCAGGGTATAGCTAGTATCAACCCCAGGTTTGAACAATATATTTCCCAATATCTAATCAAGTATTTAGTTTCTTTTGTTACTGTTTATATAAAAACGACAACAATATTCTCAAATGTTCTAGTAAGAGTGTATTTTGGTCTGCATGTCAATCTATCTTGCTCACGGTAGACCAACTGATCATTTATTTACTTGGGTTGTAGCTGTATTCTGTCACTGACAAATGAAGCCCAGGTATCAGAAACAGCTTTCTCAATGGATCAACTTTTAACTGAGTAAATGAGCGTGGTAAGCTTCTACTTTTACATATACTTTATTGGTTGAAAAATCAAATGGAAAAAAAAACAAATGCATATTCGCTACTTTCCGCTTACTGTTTACAGTTAAAGCATTTAACTCTATATTAAAGTGAGAAGTAAATGAATAAGTAAATAGTGACTGGGATGTACTAGGACAGAGAATGTGAAGTGAAAGCCACAATGTGTGACAGAACAACTTGCTCTCTCCTGCATCAGTATCAGCTTTTGCCGTTAACATCTGACCAACAGGCCTAAATTAGCCGTGTTTGTTTACTAGAAGCTCACTATGGACGGACATCTTTACAGGCAGTAGCTAGGCTGTATTATCATTCCTCACATTTGGGTTGGTTTAATCAAACAAATGGACGAAATCAGCTGAAGAATGCACTAGTACAAGGTGGAACACATTAAACTTTAGGTTGGGAATCAGACTACAGGAATAAAAAAGTAAAGTAGTTTTTGCCTGACTTCTGCTGTAAGTCACCTCTGTGTAAAACACATCCGCAATCTTAAACAAACTGCTCATCCATCTTTCTAGAAAATACTAAATACTTTGTGTCCAAATGCTATCCTGAGGATGTGACACATTGTAATCGATCTCAAATGGCGACCTAGTTGTATAACTCGGGTAAACCACGAACGCAGCAGCGATAACCAATGTAGACCAGGCCCTTCCATTATCCCAGTGATGTACTCATGATGCATCAACACACTGCGAGCACCACTTAACACAAAATGCCATCAGCTATGACACTACTCACCACCTCGTTTTGAATTGTGTTCAGTTCATAATAACAATCTCACCAAAATGGGGGATTATGTGAGAAAACAGGGCAGGGTTATAGCAAAACTGTGTTGGCATCAATGATGTATGATGTTTATTGTCGGTGTGTTTTTTTAGCATTTCGCCAAATTGGCATTTCATTCATGCTCGCTCTTTCTGTTCCTAAATTAGCTTGACACTACTTTTCTCCTGCTTCTCCTAAATCTCTTATTTTTGTTATACGTCCTCGCTCCCTCCCATGTGGACTGAGGGGAAACAGGAAAATTAATGGGGGGGGGGGTACACAAAGACAAAAAGTAATGAAGATGAGACATCTGATAAATCATTTAACAGACAAGAGCAGGTGGCTCTCTCATCCGCCCAACGTCACCCATACTTTTACAGGGTAAAATATTTATTGGGCTGCCACAAAACAAGGCACTTGTAATTTGGTTTCCGCGCATGGTGGCACACAGGCTCATTACAAGTAAATATTACGTGCCATATGGTTTCATTTTTACTGACTAATGTCCTACAAACTAATGTGCTATTACCAGGAGAGGGCAGGAGATGAGAGGGGAGGGTTGGCTTTGTCGAGGCCAAGAAAGCGAGAACAGAAGGAAGGAGAAAACAGTAGAAAATGTCAGCGTTACGAACCTGTCATCTTGCCAGGTTGTGGATTTTGTTCAAACCAATCTGATGTTTCTTTTAAGTTTGAAAAGTTCATCCTTTTAACTTGGAAACAGTTGATAAAACTCCACTCAAGGTCCGCTTTCGACTCTACAATGTGGTCGTCATTTGTAGGGGAAGGTTGTTCAGTTTTCTAGGAATTGTAAATGTTCGAACCTTCCATTATGTTGTCCAAGATTTTTATTTCACGTCGACTTGGAAGTGGCAACGTGATAACCGAGCGAACGTTATCTGCTCATGACATCCCTCTGATGAGTTCCAGAAAAATCGAGCAACATGTTGCATCTAAAATCGCGCGGAAAACGCCAGTCCTTACAGCGTTCATCTTTTTAGCCAAGGTACTTCGGAGGGTGGGGATGGGGGTTGCACTACTGTCATGCCTGCCGTTACTCAGCAACCTAAACCTGTGTGCTGCAATAACAAGGACGTTACAGTGATTTAGTGGTAAGCCTTACGAAACAAAACAAAAATCAAAGCAAAAATAAATGGATTTCAAGCAGTGCAAATTCCTCACAGTAGCTTTACTGCTTGATTTAGTCTTCAGTTTGGCTGACCTTTCAACCGGATGCTGTGACGTCATTGGTCGGCAAGGGTGAAGCACGTAAAGTAGTCTGTGGAAACTGAATCCGAATTGCTGGGATTGGGGATAATTCTGATTCTGTAATGAAAAACAAAAAGGAAATGCAATCTTATTTGAGCTCTGGCCAACAGAGACGCAAAGGAAAGTCAATATGTGACTGATTCATTTCTGTGGAGTCACCTGAATCAGTCTGCTGATCGTTTGAACTGTTTTGTTGAGTTTCTTCAAAAGATTCGTTGTCACTTTGCATCACTGTTCAAAAGCACATCAGTTTGTGATCGTCTCAGCATTCATAATCCTGTGATGTTGGGCGCCAATGCTGACTGTCTTTAGTCCAATTGCAAGTCCAGTCTGTGTCATGGTTAAGACTGGTGGGTTCAGTTCAGTACAAAACAAAGCAATTCCTACGCAAGTACCTTTTATGAGGTTGATCACCGAGCAACCACCTGTCTGGAACTGGAGTTATTATAAATTATCGGTCTTTCAATAAGGTCACATTGTATAATACAGATGAGTTTGCAAAGCTTTTACATTTGTTTCTTTCACATACTCCAAATCTTCTATGTAAGAAAGGATCCATAGATGAGTGAGAAAGAGAAAGGAGCAGAGCAGAAATAAAATGTGTCCACGCTTTCGATTGCAAAGGGCAATTGGACTTGAGGTGCTGGACTGAAGTGAATATGTAAGATAATTAACTCACTTTACATTCGAAGCAGGTACAGTACATCCTAATTAATATAGTGATACTGCTCCGCTGAGTCCTCTTAGTCAGTGGACAATGGGTGTTTAATGGCTCCCACTGTAAAGGTGCCAAAAGGAACTACTATTGCGTCTCAATGGGGAGAAACAGTTTTTTTTCACTGGTATGTCATTTGTGAAAAATTGGACACTCCAATCATCACACTCCCTGAATACATGTCGACACGGCCAGAAAATGCTTCAGAACAAAAGATGACGATTACATTTATTGCTCTGAGATTGTTTCCAGACTGACTGCAACTTTGAAGAGGCAATGAGCGATGAATCTGTACTTCAAGGAAAATAGATCACTGAGTGGACATATTGGATTGTGAGTCATAGCCAAGTTAGTTGTTTGCTGAGATCAAGTATTTCAACCAGCTGTGTCATACCTCCTAAATCACTACGGTATCTTTTTTGTGGATGGGTGCCTAAAAACAACACAGGAATGATGAGCAGTAAAATATCAACATTCATTAAGTCTGTGTTTTCTTATTTATGTGCACAATTGACTGCTTCGCAGAACAAACAATTTCAAATAATGCAAAAAGAGTTAGGCAGGTCCTGCTGCAATAACCAACTTCCAAGTATTAAGATTAGTCAATGCATCAACTGCGTTTGGAATTGAACTTTTTTTGTGTGCTTTTAGAATGCATGTGTAATGGTACTGTGAGTCAAAAAACAACACGTGCAAAAACACATTTCGCAAAATACAACAGTGAAAGGTAAAAACAATAGCATTTGGTGATACTCAAAGGAATGGTACAAATTTGGACAATGATTCATCGTCACCGATTGGATGCACTGTCTGTCAGTCTGCAACAAACAGAAGTACTTCTTGTTTAGCTTTCCGGCAGACTGGATGCTTTCGCACTGGTGCCTCTCACAGCCACTTAGACTTTGTAACCTAAACTTTCACTTTAAAAAATGAGAACTTTGTCTCTTTTTGGAGCATTGTGAAGGGGTCTTTCTCTTTTTTCTTTTGCGCGTCCAGTTACAATATATCAATGAGCGCAGACTGCCACGACTCACACCCAACCCACTCCATCAATATTGCAATCAAACTCTGCAAAGAGGAATGGGGATGAGAGTGAATAGACCAGGGGAGTGGGCAAACTTTTTTGCTCACGGGCCACAATAACTATCATAAAATATGATAACATTTGACAGCCGGGCTAGTATCAGATGGATGGAGAGTGTTTGTGTGAACCAATATGAATTACAAGTAAAAGCCTATAACTAAAAAGTAAAGAAAACGTTTCAGGTGAACAGTGTTGTCTGGGGCGGTGCAGTCCCGTGGGTTTGATGTGCGTTCGTTATGCCGAGGAAAAATACTCTGGATGCAGCCGGCAGTTCGTTTTACAACTAAAACTCTTGCAGTACGAACCACGTCTCCGGCGACAGAAAGCCAAATTCAAATTACCGGAACTCTTCGAAAGTTAACGTTTTACGACGTAATTCCAAAGGATTCTGAACACTAAGAAGCGGCGCTTTCCAGTGGTATGTGGTACATTACGGTAATCGTAAAAAAATAAAATGTAGCAAGCTTTCCTGTGAGGGGAGGGGTGGAAGTGAGCAGCAGGCTGGAATCGCAGCCTGATACGCCAGCAGAAAGCACGGCACGCAAAGACCGCTGTAATGTTTCTCCGAAGCACAGTTACGGCAACAGACCAGCATCGATGTTTCTTAATGCTTATTTATTGCTCAGCGCTCTTTTAGGCTGTTTGTGTGCCGCTCTCCTGCAGCAGAAAGCGTTAAAGCGGTCTTTAACCTGCCGTGCGGACGGAGGACAGCGTGTGTGTCCTCCGAGCAATAAATAAGCATTAAGAAACATCGCTGCTGATATGTTGCCGTCATTGTGCTTCGGGAAACTCAAGTCGGGAACGGAGAAGCGTTACAGCGGTCTTTACTATAATTTATAATAATTATAATTTATAATAGTTATACATTATTATCTGGCGGGCTGTAGTTTGCACACCCCTGGAATAGACCTTTTGGAATGGGCCCAACCGTAGTTTAAGAATGGACTTTGTCTAAATAGTGCAAACATACATTTTATGGCTGCTATGTAAAAAGAAGAATGTGCTGATGTGTATCATATTAATTATCAGTTGTATCATGATTATGTCATATGGCTGAATAGTAAAGAGAATTCTGTATTTGGAGCTGGCTTATCATCAGTGGAAGACATCAATAAGTCATTGTTCATTGGCTAAAACTGATCTGACTCACGCAGCTGTATATCAATTATGGCAATCTGTGTCTGTATGGAATATTTATACTGTGAGAGACATGTCAAAGCTTTGCCATCTAAAGTAAATAATGTACGTTAACATGGATTACACACATGCATTTTCTCATAGTCACTGTATATGTATGAACATGTGGAACCCTTAACCAAAGCTAGAATTCACAGAAACTGACGGATGGACATGTTCTGCCATTAAAGAAAAAATAACTGTTAAATGAGGTCCATCTGGCTCCTCTACAATGGAGGACATTATATTACACTTAATCCAAGTAGACTCTCACTTAGTCTTTGACTGAAAACCACTTGATGAATATGTGTTATGGGGTGGTATTTGGTGATCAATGACTGAAAATAATGGCTGTTTGTTATAATGGCTGTTTGTTATAATTTCTATAGCTGTAAAACATCAACATATTCTTTGTAATACATTATAATCACTGTTGTAATGCAATACAATGTGATTATAAGTTACTCTCAAGTGTCCATTGTTTGCTTTAAGTAAGGTGAAAACTGTCATTAAGTTTGGGACGACACATTTACCATCAGAGACATAGGGAGGGACACTATTGGTTATGTTATGATATATGTAGGAGTTTTTTTTTTTAAGCTTCACTCGTTTAGAATCTAAAAGTCAGCATATGTCAGCCTCTTCTGCATCACTGTAGGCCTTTTTGTATCCGTCATTCAGAAGCACCCAAACATTCTGGAAGTTTAACACTACATATCTGGATGTAACTATTAAAGTTGATAATTGCATTTAAAGTAAATGGTTCAAGAAGATTAAAGAGATAGTTCAGAACATGGGCACATGGTTGTTATCTGGATCTTGAGTTGGGTCTGGTGCTTGCAGTTGGGCAAGTATATGCTCCAGTATAGTCAACATGGCATTTAAAGCCGGTGCCGTGTGGGCCAACGATCTGGAAGATAATGGACAGATTGTCAATAATGTTGTTGGAATGTAAAAATGTTTGTACCAGACCAGTTGGAATTGAACTAAGAATTAAGGACGTTTCCCAAAAATCTTGCAAGATGTTATAGCTCATAGACTAACAGTTGTAAAAAAATATCCTCTTACTCTTAAGATGCCTTTGAGAAACCAGATCCTGGTTCTTCACCCCTCTGAGGAGGGAGTTAGAAATGGTGGGAGTTAGAAATGAGGCAAAGCCTTCAAGTTAATTCAGGCAGTCATTTCTAGAAAGTCTGCCTCTAGACCATAGACTATGTAAGAATTGGGCTTCCCCAGATAAGAGGCAAATTATCGACACACTCTACTCATTTTACTAAATCCATTGCACCATGGTGGACAAACTCAACCATTATTGTCCACGAGACAGTCAAGCATCTTTTTCGACCATACCTTGAATAGGGAAGGTAGCGCCGTAGTAGCACTTTAGTAGCACTTAAATGGCTCTTACTGATAGCACTTTGTAGTTTAACTTTATTGAAGAAATTTGTTTAATGCACTTATTGTAAGTCACTTTGGATAAAAGCGTCAGCTAAATGACATGTAATGAGACAGCTTTGGCAAATTAGGTTAATACATACAGTATATTAGAAATAAAAACTTTTTTTCTGCTCAATACTACCTTGAATGTGTCTGCTTGGATTTGAAAGTTCAGTTCTGCCTAATTATTTGGCCCCTCCTCAACCACGATGCAATAGGCAAGACTCTATTTACACACTTTCTCAGGCCAACAATGAATAACTTCCCAAAGCGAGTGACAATATGCAGAACATATTTAGTATATACATTAATTACCAAGGTAACGGCCATCGACATACATTTCGCATTATTGCTGGTAGAGAACTGAATTAATGCATGCATTCGGGGATTGGCTTCACTTGTTTCAATCATGCTTTTAATCACCAGCTTCTTCTTCAGATGTTTGGCTATTAGCTGACTTAACAGCTGGGATTCTGTGAGAGCTCCTTTAAATAGGTTACAACTATTTGTATTGGCTTTTATTGTAAATGGTATAAATGATCAGCTGCATATTTTTTATATATTCAATCTGAAGTTTTCACATAGAAAACCAGTCAGTACAATGTTGAACAACATAGCTTGATACATATTTAGTTTTCACATAAAATAAACTCTGACCTCCACCTGAAGTTGGCAGAGCTCGATCATAGCTATGCCAATATTACAGCAGTTCAAACCACAAAGGTTTACACGTCCAGTCATTTGTGAACTACTGAGTTCATGGGGGTTATACTAAATACCAGAAGCCAATATCCCCCACGTATAATACTTTTGTGGGGGCGTTGTGTGTTTGAGTTACCGGACTGGGCTCCTGAAAAAGTTATTCCCGAGTATAAAAGCAACTTTAAACAAAAACCATAAGGTATGGCACAAGTCAAATTCCTATACCTTACATTTCTAAACTTTTTTTTTAAGGGGACTGAAATGCTTTTGCAAAATGCTCGACTCATTTTGTTTTGTTGACACCAGGGAGCAGGAAAACCCAACCTGTCCTCAGCTGGTCACCACCATTGAGCCGCTGCCCCTTTATTGAGCAAGGGTTAAGTGCTAGAGCAGGGGAAATATAGCCTCTCACTGCACTGTATTTGATTTACTGGAGGTGCACTCGATTCATATTGCCCTCAAGTTTCATATTTCCCTCAAGTGGGAGAAGTACTTGCAAGAAAAAATAAATCAGATCACAGTAGTTTGCAAAGACTCCCAAGAGCAGATACAATGTATAATGAAGATTAACAAAGGATTAAATTATGTCTTTAAACACCTAAGGAGGTAAAAAATAAAACAATCAGTTGGGTGAAATTACTTGACTTACCGCTATGCAGCCTGGCTTGTTTAAAGAGTTGTTTAATGTGACATTATTCTTGTTCTGTGTGACTTGAAGAAAGCTCTTGGGAGTCTATTAAAAGGGAAAAATGTGTTTTTCAACACTGGGTAAAGAAGTCTCTCTATACTCACTGCTCTTGGATGATGGTCATTTGATTTCCTGGAGCCTCAGTTTACATTTATCATGTCCAATGTCGAAAACATTTCCCAGACGTAGGGTCAGTGTTTGAAAAATAAAAGAAAGACTGCCCTGGGACAGGTAAGGGAGTCTGGCTGGCAGCCAACTGATCACCAAAAGGGCAATTGCTTCAGTGCAAATGGCTGTTCTGTGAGTTGACGTGTCCCCGGGTAGACTTCATGATTGTGTCAGATAGAAAATACAAGAACATGTGTTTCACTCAAATTGTGATAAAATAAACCAATACTTATGTTGTGTTTTCAAAAAGAATTACAGTTATAGAGCCATTCTTGCATTCTTTTTACAGCAACTTGCTTGGAATACATTCATTTTTTGTATCCTCTAACACTAAGGTCAATGCTGAACTGCTGTTATAATCTCGTACTATTTGGTGCGCAGTAACAACAAGAAGTCAAACACTGAAAGTCCAAAGGCAAGGATGGTTTAGAGGGGTTATACATATACCTTAAGTACAAGTGAAAGATGACATATCAAGAGTTACAAAGGATGTCAGATTGGGTCTTATTGTTTTTGGCACACCTCGAAGTAAGAGTCAAAAGAGATAGAATCACTAAATTCAGTTTGTAGTGCCCCAAGGAAGGATGTGCCCCTGTGAGTATATGTTGAATATTCTATGAAGCATAGCCAAAGACGACAACTCAGTCGTAGGCTACCGCCAGTGTGTCGTTCAGATATGTATGGCAGAGACCAGGAGTAGTGTTGCTGCAGACATATGAGACTGCAAAATCATCCACATTATCCGCCCAGTTAACCTCATGCTGCAGAATTATAAACTCTTGTTCCCCATGTTCATATTCTGCTTTGCAAAATATGTTTGGAATATTGGCTCACATTTACTGGCAATGCTAATTCCAATTCAAAGAGGTTGGCATTTCTTTATACTTATGTTTATGTATGGCGATGGTTGGTGTTTTAATACGTTTAGGCTATTAAAGCACACGATGTTGGCCTTCGCTAAATAAAACGTTATTTCTAAACATGCGAAACAAATATATTACATTTTCATTATATTTAACAAGAATACAATCTTTCCCTAACTTTAATCAAGTTTAGGAATATCCTAAACTCAACCATGACATTTTTGTTTATACTTTAGTTGTCAGAAGTAAATATCTGGGTAAATTAAATATCATTCAAGCATCAATGTTCACAGCCTGAAACTTTTGTCCAATGTGTCTTTACGTGTTTTATGAATGAAAAGTGCCACCATGGATCAACCTTAAGTTTTTAATGCGATGGCTATTGAGCTTCTGAACCGATTAAACGTGCAAGTAAAGTCGAATAAAGAATTGACAAAGACATTTGCCCAACAAGTACTACAAACTTTACAGTGACAACTGCTCATCAATGCATCTCCAAATTAATTTTTGGGAGATTTTCTGACCTTTTTGTCCCGTCAGCAATATGACAATATTTCTCAGTTCTTTCCAAGATACACATGACAACAACTGCAACTGTTTTGTGGTGTGGGGTTGAGGAAAGACTGTGGCAATGGTTAAAAGAAAGCAACTTTGCCTGTTGGATGCATGCTGCGGTATTTCATGTCGCCGTAGTCATTGAAGTGGTTTTGCAGTGCCACAGCAATGTCACACTACTTTCACCTCTGTTTCTCAGAGACAACAGAAGATCTCCTACACATAGCTTGTTTTAGTTCTGCTATTTTCTGATATAGATATATCTCAATCTGCCAGATAAGTCGTGATTACCTTGTTTTATGTTTTTAACATGTTCTGCCATGATCAACAGCCCAGTATAAGTAAATATGTTCCTATTTGATATTTCTACAGTGCACACATTGCATAGTATGCCAATTGATAATGACAATGCAGGAGCGAGATGGTGGATGGGGATGTACCCAATAGGACGGGAGTAACAATCCAACAGTAAATGTTCACCTTCTATAAACCTTAATCATCCTATTTTCCTAACCTTTTAACCCTTATCCTACAAACATATTTAACAAACAAGGATTCACAACTCGATAACCTTGTGACCCGAACAATAGACTACTATAAGAAACAACCATCATAGCAAAACGATATCTTGTTTCTTCTTCTATTTATGTGCAATTAGTTTTGTAATTAACATCATCTGAAGAAATCAGATTATTGTTTAATTGAAGCTTGGTCAATTTGCATAATGTGTCCAAAATAGAAAGAGCACATAAGAAAATCTGTGTCTGCTGCATCTTTCTCATTCAAATTTACCCCCAGGATAGTGTGTGATACTTTAAATTAGGACCCATGGCAAACATAGTATCTCTCTATTCTATTGTATTTATTAAATGTCCATAGGCTGCACTTGTGTTCTTTAGGCTTTGGCCTCCCAGCACAATACAGTTAATGGAGTTATTAGGGACGCATTTATTGACAGTCGTGATTAATTGGAATAATAGAATTGAGTACTTTGGAGATATCTCAAAAAATATAACACTGTGGTCTGCATGAGCCACAGTTAATAGTATGAGGGCTGTAGTTCAGTGCTGTTATTGTCAAATCCTAGCTGTGTTTTATTCATGGTTCAATAGCCATAAACACAATCCTTTACCCACTATAACCATGCTGTAGTTGTTGGTAGTGAGCTTTTAAAAAATGTTGTTTCTACAATCCAATACCAAACCGTAGGTTTTACTCTCCAGACTTTGCACTGCAGTGACATGTAGAGGATTTAGCAATGAACTGTGTCCTGTATTCTCTCGGACAACTTTATGATGGGATTTTAATCCCCTGACTACACCACCTTTGGGTGTTGAATCTTTTTCCGGAGCCAGTGCCCGAGGCTAACCTGCCCGCAGATAATGGAGTCAGCAGGCTGCGCCTCATGCTCTGGACTGACTTGTTGGTGATTCAGGGGTCATCATGGGGAAGTGAGAGCTTGACATTTACACAGAGACAAGAAGCTTCTCTGTCTCCCCCGAACACTGTGCGCTTTGAACCTAACGCTCTCTGTCTGTGTCTGTCTGTCTGCATCTCTATCTATTTCCTCTTTCTGTATTCACTTAACCCCCCCCCATACATCTTTCTTTTCGTCTGTAAAGTGCCATGCTTTGGACTATGGGTCAGTGAAGCACACTGGGACTTTTTATATTTAAAGCAGTGTTTTATAATTAAGGTCATTTCAAATTATTTGTGTGTGTTTCTTCTCTGACACCTTCCTTTTGTTTGACCTAGCAGGCCCTTCTATCTCCAGCCCGGTTTTATACACAGATCCACCTTTATTTTCTACATTTCTGTCTCTACTTTGTAACCACAACCCCTTCTCACCCTGCCCCACCTTCATTGTCTCTCTCCTTCATCTGTACCCGGCACACTCCTCCTCGTCAACTTCTTTTGTTTCTGTCTTTTCTGACCCAATCCTCATCCGTCCGTCTCTCTCTCGCTCTCTCTCTCTCTCTCTCTCTCTCTGCAATGGCAATCCAAAGCACCTCCTTAGTCCATCTCTCTCCCGGGTCCTAATTAATTTACTGAAATCTCAATCAGCCTTTCACTCAATTACCATAACCCCGTATCCTGTTTGATACTCTGCTCTCTGCTGGGGGGCATTAGGATGATTACGCTCGGGATCTGATCTGTCTCTTCTGCCGCGATGGCGTCGTTCCTTTTCCTCTTAATATGACACGATGATGACGTTTTTCATACACCAAGGCATGTTTAGTAGTAGTCAGTCATGCTATCAATTCAATAATGCTGTCAATTTACTGTCATAACAGTAATTTGAGTGAAATTGCAACGCCAATATGCTGACAGACTCACAGTGATAATGTCAACATGCTGATATTTGGCAGGTTCAATGTTAACTGTGGTCTTCATATTGGGCCTTGTTCTTCAGATTGCCAGAATAAGTCCTTTTTTTCCATCCATAACCCGATTGTGTCGACATTGGTATTAAATAGCACATCGGATCCAAACCACTTTTGGAGGTGGTTTGAAAAGTGTTTCCAATTTCTACAGATGGCTCTCAGTCCAAACGATCTGGCCGAAATAGATTTGAAATTGTCTTTTGAGGCACTCACTATTAGCTGCTGCTAGCAGACTCTCTCAGTTTGTGGAAAAATGCAGAAATAAATAATCTGCCAGCACTTTGAAGCTCCCCAAGATTGCAATACAGAACGTCTCAATGTATACCAGCTTCCTCCGTTGCTGAGTTTGTCCGGTGTGTACGATGTAGGACAGCGCAATTGACGAAATTAGGGACCTCCATACCTCATACTTCTATGTTGGAATACTGTATCACCAGTGTACCTAAGTAGTTACTGATGCTTTTGTCGTTACCACAGCAACCCATTTTGTGTTGTTGATGTGTTGACCAACAATGCCGATTTAATCACTTGCAAATAACAGTGCGGAAAATCTAATTATCACTTAACACAAACTACATCTGAATCCAAGTAATGTAGGTTGGCGTAATCCCAATTGCCAACTCATTCTAAACTGCATGGATACTAATTTACGTGAAACACATAATTCTTTATGTATGCACCTTTACAAATATTTGTTTGGAACTTCAGAATGGATTACAAGTAGACCAAGTATGTCGTCATAAAACTATCATGGCAATCCATCCAATCCATGTTTTGATATTTCAGTTTGGACCGAGGGATACCCTGATCAAATGACCGCCATCGCCATCCCAAAAGCCATAAACATGGATAATTAAAACAGAGCGTTTCTTAAATTTGAACTTTTTAATGAAGTCAATTATGACACTTGCACCTCGAACACTTATGCAGACCAATCTACAGGGTTATCCTGCAAAAAATTCCAAACTGCAATGCCATTTATGTGTTTTGTAAATCAGCAGTTGAGTAATGTTTCATTGGAGCTATAATTAATCAACAAAATGCAACAGAGGAACAGCCACTGCCTTTATTTCTCAGCAAGTGTGTGCAGAACTTAGACTTACTATGGGGAGGAATATAAAGGCATGCTGCATTAATATAAATCACTGTGCTTCACATTCCGTTTGTAAACAAAGGTGCACAGTTGGCTTGTATCCATGATGATAATTCACCCTGTGAACAAGCTCCTGGTCTGAGTCATTACGCTGGAAAACAAATCATATCGACTTCATTCCTCAATATATTTGAGGCAGTGTGAACAAATGTGCCACATTTTCATGTTAAACCTTACTGTTGAGCTTGTGTGCGTCAATCACAATTCAATGTGAATGTGTTCTCGGAGTGGAGCAGCTTTCATTGGTTTAAAGGAGACATTCCCATGATGCCTTCTACCCACCGGCTGTGGTCAAACTTTGGGGGCAAAGGGGAAATTGCTGCAGGGTTTGAATTAAGTGCTCTCAGCTTGCATTGCATGGAGACACTATGGGCCAGCTGCTCCCCCATCCCTCCAGGCCACATCCCAGTCTGACCCTCCAGCCTGAACCATAGTTGCTGCTACTCCAACTCGAGACTTGGAACTGATCCTCTGCCTGTATATATGTAAGAAATGCTATTCTATGTGCATTTAAAATATTGAGAACATGTTAATAAAAATTGTTGAAGGCAAAAAGAAAATCGCTAACAATACTTTAGTACCAAATAAAAATAATTGTAGTTAGTGTCCTCAACTCAGAAGCTGGCTTCAAAGCTTCAAGGGGGGTGATGGCACTGTGTCCTGGACATGGAGGTTTTTGACTTAAACATAGACAGGACAGTCGACCACAAGACTGGTGTCGACAGTCACTGTTATGGGACCGCGCTGCCTTAGCAGTGGCTATCGAGTGTTCCGTTAGAAATTGTCTCGTATTAACATTTTGTCCGGCAATGAGCTTGGACAATGGACATGGAACAAAAAATTGAGAAAAAGTGATGACATGAAACAAGATGCACCGACAAAAGAGTGACCTGGAGGGACAGAGACAGACATTAATGGAGGGACACAGTATAACACTTGTGTAACACTTGTCTCAGCTTGAAAATGAAAACACCAACGTCTATTTAGATTCACTAATTGCTTGTGTATTAAAGTAATGTGCGTGCTAATGACCCTCTCATTAAGCAGATCACAAATGGCTTATGTTTGACTGAGATCGCCCCCACAGTCTGCCCTCAGCCTTAGCGCAACAATAACCGCAGAAGGAACATGCTGAAAAAGAATCCGTTGACTGTTCTCTGATTTCTCTCGCTTTGAAAGATGCAACTGTGGCGTTTGGCAGCCGTTACAAAGGGGAAATGGAAGGAGGAGGTGGTTACCAGAGGAAACTACAACGAGCGTGGTTGCACTTACAAGTGTTACGTCATCTGCAGAGAGATGCAGATAAATCAGTGTTGATAACATTCATACCAAAAGTCCAGTTTGAGAAAAAAGACAATATTGCCGTGATGGACGACATGATTGATTGACGGGGACACTTACAGAGATGCATACTTCATCACCAAAACCTTAGAGAGAAAAAAGCAAAACTACAAAGCATCCAAAGGCTTGAGATAGAGAGAGATTTGCTATTTTCTATCTTGTTATGATATTGTGAAAATCCCCAAATGTCTTTTAGGCCACTGCATATTTGGTATTCAGCCAAATTATGTGACAGACGAGAAGCTTTCATTAACACGCAAACCCAAAGGTTTAAACTTGCGTATGAGACAACAGGACATCCATGATTTGTTACTTTTTTAAGAGAAATGAGATGAGTTATATGAGAAACGCATTCACAATTGGCCATTAATTATGCTACAACATGTGATGTATCCAAGGCCAACCTTTTTATTTTGTTCAGACAAAATATTATATTAAGAAAAGGCCATCTTTGCTACCTAATTTGAATGTGTCTGGTATTGAAAAGCAGACCTTTTGTACCCTGGGAGGCATTCTACTGTTAGTATTCGGGAGCCGGGACAGACAGCCTTAGAAATTACAGATATGTGGAAAGACATCTAAAAAATTAGCATTCTATTGCTAAATACTGGTAAATACTGGTAGCCTGACACATTGTTATCGTTGTCCTGTCCCTAATTACAAAAATATAGAACATGGTGGAGACTGAGCTTGAATTCGATCCAGCTTCTCTTCTTATACATTACGAATATACATCACAGAAAATACTATCTTGACATTATGTGCAAAGAATAATACATAGCGTCCAATAGATGTCCTGTAAGGCGCCCATAATCTCTGGTTGTTACAGGATAATAATGGAGCATATTCCGCTGGACGGCCTGACGTGTCTAATTCGTCCTGTCATTTTAACTAGAGTTTGGATATGATGTGTATGAGA
Source organism: Cyclopterus lumpus (assembly GCF_009769545.1). Lineage (NCBI taxonomy): Eukaryota > Metazoa > Chordata > Actinopteri > Perciformes > Cyclopteridae > Cyclopterus > Cyclopterus lumpus. Next base: position 4,841,962 of record NC_046975.1, on the reverse strand, counting down.
TGCAGAGGACAAACTATGGTGGTTGCTTCCGTGATAACTGACTCAAAATGCTTTGCAATGTCTGACATATATGGAAGTTTTTGTCTCCTTTTTTTTTATGTACTATGCTTAGCTGAACAGTGTTATGTTTCATTACATGTCTTTTTTTTTTTTTTTTTTTTAATGTTCTTATTTTTGGTGTCTATACACTTTACAAAAAAATGTGGATGAAGCTACAGAGAGGAGACGGTTAGCCCAGCTTAGCATTAGAGAGCCTTCAATTTTACCAATTTCTTTTTCTTTATTCAATGATGAGTTGAGATTAAAAGTTAAACTGTTTTTGACTTTTTCTGTAGATGTTCCACTGATTAGAGTATATTTAACAAACATAATGAACAAACCTACATATCACAGAATAATATAGTTAAACTCAAACTACTCACTCAGTTTCTATAGCATAGGTTGAGTGAGTGGTATAGGTCGGTATGTTGATGAATTGTCACATACTCTTATCGATATTCTGTTCAAACTCTTGAAATGGTAAGTTGTAAGCGGACTATCCAAATAAAGTCTGACACGATCTTCTCATCTACCTCAGGTAAGAAAGTGGATATTTTGTAAAGTTTCCTTTTTTTTTAAAAATGGTTTACCTTGAGGCCATTTATTAATCCCTTTATAAACATCCATCTTTAGAACACATGCTCCCCAAACTATGTAATTGGACATGGATGACCAACAACATAACACAATATGCGCTGCTCAGCAGATAATCATGCCCTAGGCCATACAGCCACTGCCGCATATTAAGGGATTAATCTCTGTGTGGCCAAATAATGTAATGATATAAAGGTGTAATTCTACTTTTTGTCTGTGTCATGTCATGAACTACATATAACATAGTCTGTTAATTAGTATGTTTACATGCATTCTCTCTATAATCATATTGCCTGATGTGGAACATAAAATGTACTCACTTTTACGGTTACCGACAGGTTACCGATCCTCTGTATGGATGAGAATGTTAAATATATAAATAGATATATATATATTTGACAGATAAGGACTTTAGACAATTTAAAATTGAACAGCTCCTTATGAGTCTCAGAAATGTGATGACAATATATTGTTCGGCTACTGCAACAGATTCAAACAATTGCATAGGCTTTCTTATCTCAGGCATTTGAATAACACATTGAAAGACACATCCATGCCCCGTCTTCAAGCTCTGCACACATGAATTAGTTAACCTCTCTGTTCTTGGCCACAGAAATAGGCTTTGGAGTGTGCTGAGTGCTCATGGGAGTTGGGGTTCTGAGTGGAGAGGTTTTTTGACCTGAACTCTGCCACAGAACCTCGCTCATCATCATCATCATCTGAGAAATCAAGTCCTTGAAAGATTGAAAAAATGACAAGTTAGTTTGGTATGACAAGCACCATGTGTAAACTAGAGGGATCCAAACTAAACAGTCTACTAGACTGCAATCTTTCAGATTCTTGTTCACAAAACGCTGGACCAACTGCAAGAGCAGTGTGCACTTTCTGAAAATACATTAATATAATATTAGGATTTATTTTGTCAGCTAGTTCTCTGCGGCCACTCTATTGACATGGTACTAATTACTCTTCAAGCATCCCAAAAGTAAACTGAAAACGAAAATGTCTGACCTCCTTTTGGATCCTGCGGTGGCAGAATGGGTTCATCTTTTTAACCACTATAATAACATGACAGACTTTCACTTCCTGATGGACCTCCCAACCTCCCCCCAGAGAGTTCCTCATAATCACATTAGGGTGGCAGACACCAACCGTCTCTACAACACAAAGCAATCTGATGGAGTGGACATAATGCATATTGAGGCCTGCACAGCATTTCCGTTCTGCGGTGTGTATATATGAATGCAACTTGCAGTTGTAATTGTTCAATCCAAAAATATATGTACGGATAAGGGAGTTTAAGTTAAAGTTAACTTTTAGACCTTTATCTTCAGCAAATGTACCTTAGATTTGCCTTTTCACCCTGTTTTCTTTAATTTAATGTAGAATAAGAGGATATGTCATTGCCAAGAACTTTAGCTAAAGTCACAGAAGAGGACGTGGAGGTCAGAATGCAGCAGGAACTGGCAGTAATACTGATCTGAGGTCAGCCAGCTACACCTTACAGCGAGGCCTGGAAAAGACCAAACTGTATATTTGATTTGTTGTTATTCTCAGTCCTATTCAATTAGAATCCACATATTTAAGAGAATCAATAGTTGGCCTAGGTACTGTAAATCCTTTCATTTAGTGAACAACAGCAGTAAGACATTCACATTATATGGAGTTTGTTCAAATACCAGCTTGCTTGGTAACGGCAACACCTAACCCATGATTAAGACTGGGATTCTTTTCTGAAAGCACAGATATATCCAACTTATATTAGTTTAACTGCCATGAATATTATTTCCGTCATTATTTAATAGGCTTGTTTACATATTATTATTTGTACAACTTGTTTCTTGAATATTGATTATGTTTTGTATTTACACTTGATAGGAACTATTTGTAAGTCCTATGTTGTGCTGGGACGCATTTAGTTGCTCCTGAAGACACGTGCAGCGGTAGAGGTTTTGTACTCTGCTAAAGGATTTAAGTTAAAGAAGTTAAAGTGACAACAAAGTGTTGGATTCTTAAAGATTATTGTTTTCTAAGTGGACCCATTTCCCTCTCGGTTGTGTGCAGCCAGCGAGTTCGACCATCACTCCCTCCAGGAAATACACGACACCTTAGTTCTTCAGTTACCGGTGGATTGATGACAGTGGTGTTGACTGAGGTGCATGTGAGACCAATAAATCCATCGGTAAATGAAGAACTAAGGCGTTGTGTATTTCCCGGAGGGAGTGATAATTAGTGTTGCAAAAAGCAAACAAACATGGACGTCTCTTGGTATACAAAGGGCAAGGTTATGGATACGAATACATGAATACAATACAAAGTCGTACACATTGGATTATTTCCCATTGCTGCCTTGCATCCCAAATAATGTGAATGCAGTCTCAACCCCAACAAACTATAGATTTATAAAACCTTACGTTCTAATCACAACACTTTTCACATCTTTTTACAAATGAAATATATGCACAACAATGTATTCTCTTTCATTTCATACAACTCTTCAATGCTCATTTCCCCATCTATGGTAAAAATAAGAAATTAGACCTGATAGTAAAACTGTGGCATGGAGGTGCTAATCAGCAACACATGCTGCTCGCCAGCCAACATTACCTGGCTCCGCTCCGGCTATCAACCACCCACTTTGTGGTTGGGACCAGGTCGCGTTCCTATGGTGACAGAATTGTGCCCTATTAGTGGGATTGTTGCGAAAGCTTGTGGGTAGGAATCAGATTAGCTAATGGCTTGTACAAAAACATGTTTGGTGACATGTTTAGTAATTCCAGTTTTGGAACCATCGTTTCAGCTGTTACTCTCATGTTGGTTCTATTGAATGAGAAGGCCACTTTTAGCTCTAATAAATGTACATGCCTAAAGCCGCACTAATCAATATTTTGAAATAAAAAAGGAGAACATGTATTAGATTTTAATGTAAAATATGTTGCTCTAATCGACAAACCCAAAAAGAATGATCACCAAACTCTGCTGGCCCCTGCCGCTCTACTGAGCTTTTTAGCTTCTTTAGCGCATTGTTTTGGTTTTACGCCTCAAATTTTGTTTTCAATAGGCTCTCAATAGGCAGCGGTTTTCAGTGAGTATTATCTGATGATCTCAAAGTATTCTATCTATGCAGAATCAACCAGCTGACACCAAAACGCAAGTAGCTGGTAAACATATTGAAGAACTTAATGGCCAAGAGTTGGTGGATACTAAAACAGAGCTAAAGAGGAGATTACAGTGTTACTAAGTCAAAGCCTCACACGGATATAAACTTTTTCACTCAGCCCTGCTTGCATGCAAATTAATGAGTCATGCATAAGACGTTAAGGTAATGGAGCAAATAAATAATATTGCCTAATGGATACAGCATGGGAAAAAAATCAGACTGTGTAAAATCTGATTATGAAATTATGATTATTTGATTATGAAACCGAGGTTATCACACTGTGAGTGTTAAAATGACTGCAACAGTACTTTAATTGATTGATGTATCGGTCATCCTATAGAAAAAAGTCACACGGCATTTTGCTACCGCTCCCTGCTTTTTTTCTTGTAAGCACAGAAAATACTAAACAATTCCCCTCATACATAAAGAAGCCAAGAGCTCAGTTTGATTTGATTAACCTCTCTTTGAGGAGACCGAATCTCTGCAGACTCTCCTTTGTCAAATGTAAATGAAGGTACAACGCAAACGACTTTGGATGTATTGTGTGAAAAAAAAGATGCATCCTCAAGAGGACATGCTTTATTTTCAAATGTGCATGTTTGACTAAAATGTCGTGAAAATGAATGAAATGGAAGATATAACTTGAGCATTCTGTTGAGTTTTGATCGTCTCTGAATTAATTAGTGGCCCATGAGTGGCATTTATTAATTTTTGTATTGACCCTTCCTCATGTAGAAGGCTTTATGTGACATTTCCAATCAATAGCTGACGCTGCAGACTTTTTGTGCTTGCAGAAAGTGAGCTTCTGCTTCTCTGAAGAGATTGGCAGCTATTGCACTGGGCCGTAACCCTGACCCCCCCCCCCCATGGATATTAGAGAAACAATCTGGGAAATAAAGAAATAAGAAACTAAAGCTAGTCAGCAGGCCAAGCCATTCACCTTGTCGTCCCTGTGGACTTCTTGGCCGAGCGCCGAGCCCAAAGACTATGGGGGCAACACTGAGGAAATGAGTTTCACCCTGATATCACACTCTTAAAACAGATTGTGCTTCTTTTTTTACTTTTATTTAGTCGGGAATGTTTGCTGAGCACACGATGCCCTTCAGTTTCACACCTGGGAGTTGCCCAGTGTAACCAGTCCAAAGCAGAGAAGTGTGGCTCAAGTAACATTTTAGGGTTGCACTGGACTATTTTCATGATGAGGTAGACACACTGTAAAGGGGTTTCAGCAGCCATCAAGCCGTGTGATGCAATTCCGATGTCGAGGGAAAAATGGGATTTGGACTTGTGCTGCCCTACATAAATAACCGTTAATGGTGCAGAAATGCGACAAAGTAACATCTGCTAGAAAAAAAACAAGTATATATTGTTTGTTGCCTAAACCTAAGTATTTCCCAAATCTAACCAAGCTTCCTGTAAAAGACTGTGCATGTAACGGATGGAAATTGATGGGTTGCTGGAAGAATAACAAGACAATGTGATTGTTGTAGCTGTTTTAACTGTATAAACTGGTAGATAGCCAAGCACCTTACATCAATTACAACTGCCATCAACGGAGGCTGTGTGCCGCCAGCTAATTAGTAAAGTCAGCCGAGGGAAAAGCAACATGCGTCAGCGTTCCAGTGAACAAGATGGCTCCCCGTTTCCTGGTCGCTGTCTCTGTTGTTTCCCAATATCACTTGAGCTCACATAACAAAGGACTGTACTATCATCACGGTACCTAAGTGATTCTTTCAATCACTGTTGTGTTTCGAAATTATTCTGAAATGACCCACAAACCAAGAGCAGATGTCACATTGAGCTGTCATTTACTTTATTTATTGTCCCTTTTGTCCCTAGTTTTCATGTAAACCACCATTCGACAAATTAATTAGAAAACAGTAATGGGCATCATTCTGAACAAAATGTGGACACTGTTTCCCATAAAGCTTTATTTATGGCATCCTGACTTTCATATTCTATTCCTCTTCTTTATTTTTTTTACAGCTTTTTTAATTTTTAATACAACTTGTGAATGTCTTTTATTAAAAGTACAGGGATGGACCCCTTTTACACATTCACTAATAAACTCATAACAAATAATCATTGCACATAAATGGGCTTTGATACCCCCCCTCCGTCTGTTGGCTTGGCTCTGCAGTGCTGGCTGTGTGGCAGTATGCAGCCTGCCCTCTCTCTGACTCGTCTCTATTAAATGGATGGTGCTTTTGGCAGTAGAGTCCGTGTGGCTTGTTCGCTCTGGGTATAAATGATGTCTGGTCTCCCTAGCAGGTTACAGACACTGCAGACTGCTCATTATAGGAGAAAATCCACCCCAGCACCACAACCAAATGTTGGCTGATTCTATCATCAGTAAAGGGAAGGTTCATCTTTAAACAGGAGCATCACTTGCTGTATTGTATTCTGCAGATGAAAGATGGACAGCATCTCCGTTAGATTGGAAGGTGATTTGTTGTCGACTTGTTTAGTTTTTTTTTGCAGGGCTGGAGAACTGGAACAAGGAGTGCCCGGAATCTAAGACATCCTCTTGTGGTGTTCAACGTACCTCGGTGTTTAGCTTATTCCCTGACAGCTTTACTAGCTATACCTATGGATATGAATGTGCTGCAGTTCGTAGATAACCCACAAAAACAAAATTGTATGTTGTCCACGTAATGATGAACGAGGAAGTTTAAAAAACGTACTGGGGGAATTCTGTTGTGCTACCTGGTGGTACAAAAAAAATAAAAAGATTCATCCTTTACCCAATCATTTAGCTAATTTACCAACAATGACAATTGACTGGTGCTAAATGAAAAAGAGGATCACATCAACTTCTACTGAGAACAGTCAGTGAAATCAGGACGTGAAAACCAAGAATCACCCGAGACGAAGAGCCGCCACATAGGAGCTGCGCTCTCTGGTGGCTCAGCTGAACCCCATTCACATCCTTCAATGCCTCCTTGAGCCCGAAAGAAACACACCAGTCTACCTCCTTCTGTTTCATGGATTGGAGTTCCATTCATACATTGTCATATTCATGTAATGTGTTTATGTAACTTTGTAAATGCTGTTCATTCTGTACACATGACATCTATTGCTTCTGTCCATCCGGGGAGAGGGATCCTCCTCTGTTGCTCTCCTGAAGGTTTCTTCCCTTTTTTCCCTGTCAAAGGTTATTTTTGGGGAGTTTTTCCTCATTCGATGTGAGGTCCTGGGACAAGGATGTCGTATGTGTACAGATTGTAAAGCCCTCTGAGGCAAATTTGTAATTTGTGATATTGAGCTATACAAAATAAACTGAATTGAATTGAATTGAACCAGTTTCTTTTCCTGTTTCAGACACTAATCAGGTAAGAGAAGCTTCGTCATGACGGGTAGTGAGAAAAGGGGTTTTGCTATTATGCTACTATGGTTAGTTAACCCATCTGAGTGCCTCAAAGATAATACAACGAATAAGATGTTTCTTGTTAGTCAAATGCTTTTTTTGGGTGGATGTTTCAAAGATGGGCCCTCCCTCTCTCTCCCCTTCTCACTTGTCTAAAAGATGCTCTCTAAAATGAAGAAAAAAGGCTGCTTCTGTTAATTTACTGTTCCTGGCCATAAAACGATGCCTCATTGGCCAGCCTATGGAGCAGAAAGGAGGGGGGGGGGGGGGCTGAGCATGTTGGGACATGGAACAGATGCAACGTGGCTGATATAATGCAACATTATTGGCTGGCGAGGCTAATATAAATGTTGAGCTGTTTGCCGGCAAGGTTAATATGATTGATAAAATATTGGCGAGGTTGGCTAATATGAATGGCCTGAAATAGTCGCGCTGAAATACGGCTGGAGCGACTGTTACAGGAAACTCCAGGCAATGTCTTGGTTTTTTTCCAGCTGTCCTTTTTCCTTCTCAGAGGTTATTTCTGAGCGTTTCATCTTAATCACGCCATGGTTGATGGATGGACGGACAGTCGAGGAGGACAGCTGGATGGGACGGAGATGTGGAAGACACTCAGAGAGACCCACGCTGCGACAAAGTCAAACCTTGAAACTGTGTTTATTTTATTTCACAACGCTGTTTCATTTTTAATAGTAAAACCTGACATATGTTCAAGCCTTGTCGGCTTTTTTTTTTTTCCCCCAGCGGAGGCAAAAACAAAATGTGAATCCATGCATAAAAAGGAGGCTGTGTAGTGTACATTAACAAGTTAGATCTCCCCCCCTTCCTCACAAACTTTCTTAATGCCTTTCTCTCCCTCTTTCTTCCTCTTGTCCCCCTTTCACGCCTTTTCACTTGTGTTCGGTCAACACAGACAAACTCAGCCAGCCGCCATGGTCTCTGTGCGTCTCCTCCATCTGCACTCAATCTTGATCTTAATTGGGGGCGTCTTGGGTTGGAGGGTGAGTGCTTTAATCTCCACACTCACAGACGTACTCACAGACTCTGAGGCGCGTTCGTGCAAAGTGGGGGTTTAGTAATGTCCCACTGTCAAAGCGTCGAGTGTTTTGCATCGCAGACATGCTGAGCCCTTTCTGCTCACTTTGTCCAAGGGATTTACCCACAATTCATAGCAATGTGACGTGAAGTGGGGATTTAAACAGAAACATGAAAGATAAAAAAAAAAATGGAACATATAAAGAACTTGGAAGCAGAGGAATGCAGGCAGAGACTTTATTACATAACAAACATTTAATGTCTTCACTGTTTCGTCGCGTTTGGGTTCATAAAGGATTATCTTATCTTATCTCTTATAACATCATCCGTAGCAGCAGCCAGTTTGATTTACCAACGGCACGACGTCAGTGATGACGGGCGGATCGTCTCAACGGCTTTCGCAAACTCAGCACATGACCTTCGAGATGTTAGAAATGACTTCTGACCACTTCAAATAGCCTACAGTGATGAGTTTGTTGGCTGTCTACAGAAAACACATCAAATGGCACTGTGGAGTCTCTTAATGAGCAAAACCTGTTGCACTAAAAGCACCTGACGGACATCAAATGTGAATCTATCCTTTAAGTAACAGCAGCTTGAGCATACAAGATATATGCCTAACCCAGTGTAGATGATACACGTTTTATGTTTGTATATCAAGGCCATCAAATATTAATAAATCTAATAATATTTCCTTTCAAAATGGTTTAGACTGAGCGGGCAGTGGACCTTCAAAATCTTCAAATGTGTCTATTGGGACACTTTCAGGCCACCCCGACATTATATATATTTTAGAATGTACACAAATGGTCGGTCGTGCACGTGGTCGAACGGAGTGTTCTGTTTGACTTGATAATGGAATTCTTGTCCACCCACCTGAACATTCACCAGGTCAGGACCTCTTTTCACCTCAATAGCTTTTATCATGTTCAAATCAGCAGGTCAGGGAAGTGTAGCAGCAAAGCAAAATGTTGCCTCTCTGCCGAACTACATGAGATGGAATTGGAATAAAAGTCAGGAAAAGAAAATAGGGGGAAACAATATCACAGATATATAGCTTCCGAGCTGCAAATAGTGTATGAACAAATTTGAAAATGTTGTCACCTGAGGAGAGACTTGTATGACACTGTTCCAGGTGGCCTTTACCGAAACACCTAACGTTTTTACTCAGGGCACGCTGGATATGAATGAGATCAGGATCGTATTCCTCTGAGCCGTGGAGTCCCATTGTTGTCAAAAAACTATTAAAAACACATCAAAGAGCCACACTGTTGCACTGGGTGACATGTTCCCTCATTACCATGAACACGCTCACACACACACTGCGGTTTATTTTGAGTTAAACCCGTGTACACCATCCTGCTGCCAGAAATACTCAATAGAGCACCAAATGCGTATCAATCTGACACTGAAAATAGTTCCCAACAAATGACTCAAAGTTACTCAAACCTCAGTTTGAGTAACGTCTGCAAAAACAGTAAAACATATTTTCTTTTTTAAATGCCTATTGTAAAAAAAACCTTACTATATTTGCGATCCGTTTAAAAAAATATATATATTAGGTCGAGCTGTGTGGAAAAGACACAGTAGGGAAGTCAGAAAGTGTCAGCTCTTGTTCCTTCCATCACATCTGACCTGGACTTTCATGGTTACATATAATATGAAGAAATATTTACTTCAAATATGTAAACCCAAAGATGTAGTTCATTTGGAAGAGTCCTGTTAATGGGGTTGTTTTATTTACTGAAATGTAGGTTTGTTTAGGGGACGCTGCTGCATGCTGGAAGTGTTTCTTGGCCAGGCCAGTGACCTGCTGCTGCCTTGTCACCAGGCAACCAGTGGAGACTGTGGGAAGTCAAAGCACCAGCCAAGAAATAGTTCATGCTGATTTAACCCCCTGAGCTACAACTTGTCATTATTCAAATTTATTTTCATATATCTCCTGGTTGGTCTTCAGCTTTTCACTTCTGCTTTTAATTTCTAAACGATGCACATTATTTTAAAAGTGTTTCAAGCTTTTTTTTCACGTTTTTCTTTTAAATCTTTTTTTTTTTTTTTTTTTTTCAAGATCAAGAATGAACCTTCACGCTCAACCTCCAGGGGTTCGTTCCCTTTTGTTCTCTTTGGCAACACAATCATACTTCGTGTACTTAATGATGCACATCTGATTTGACAGAATCTGACAGATTGTTGCCTTCAGTTGCGTTCTGCCACCTCTCCACGACAAACACGGACAGGGTGATGGAGGGCTGGGGGGGGGGGGGGGCGGGGGGAGGTGAAGATGAAGATGGAGGCAATGACAGCGGCAGTGCACGAGCTCTCGAGCCCCGTGTGACGTGCTCAATGCTAACTGCTTGGCTTGGTTCCCTGCCAGAGGCTTATTCAGAACCAAGGACAGCTCCCCCGGTCTCCGAGCCCTCTCGCTGGGGAGAGACACATTTAGATAAAGTCTATCTCCCTCTCTTTCCACCGCTCCCGTTTTCTCTATTCTCCCGACAAAAAAAAAAAAAAACTTCCGTCTCATCGGGGAGCCTGCATTTATCTCCGCTCTTTTTTCTTTGTCGCTCTCTCTCTATTCAAACTCTCTGAGGAATGTCAAATGTATGGTGTCATCTCGCCCTCTTTTCCTTTCTCTGTCTCTGAGCTCCTTTTCCCCCTCGGTTCCATACCACGAGGTCACATTCAGAGTCGGCACTTTAGGGGAACACTGAGGCCTTTGCCTTCTATTCAATTAAGCTCTGCACACACACACACACACACACACACACACACACACACACACACACACACACACACTTACAGCTTGCCTGTATCTGGGACTGTTGGCAAAGAGATATGGCCTTAGAGAAATAGGCACACAGAGTCATATGCACACATACGCACATACAATGCAGAAGTACAGACAGTTACATGCGCATTGCATTTGACCAACATGCACACTCACACACACAAACAACACCAAGCAATTACCAGACAGTCAATCGCTGTGGTAATTTTCAGATGGCAAATCTCTGCGGTAATTTTAGACGGCCTTCTATTCATCAGTTTGTTTTTTTTCTTCTTTATTTATTCATTTTTCCTTTGGGTTTTCAGAGCAGGTTTTTCTCTCTCTAGTGGGATTTAGTTAAACACACACAGACGTCACACTCTGTTCCGGGGCGGTGCTCATCAAGAGACGTTTCTGGCACCAGCCAATTGTCAGGATGAGATTTAAAAAAGATGTGTTTTTTATAATAATAAATAATGTAATTTCCCTTTTCAAGTTGATAATGACAACTTGCAGAAGAATACATTTTACTTTATGTTAAAAGAGGGTCGGACTGCATTGATATTCCATATTTTACTCAATCTGAGATAAGGAATATTTGGTAAAACGCCAGTGCATTTTAATATTCAAAAATTCACACACATTATTCCTACGGTCTAAGACATCCATAAATCCCAATATTTAACCTTAACCTTTAAGCTTGTCCTGTTCCGAGCCGATCCCAGCGGACACACAGAGACAGACAAGCATTGACGCACACTCCTGTGGTAAATCAACCTGTCTTTGGACCGTGGAAGGAACCCGGAGGGAACCCACGCTAGAAACGGGGAGAACATAAAAACTCTACACGTCCAGCCCGGGAATTAAACCCCGGACCCCCCTCTTGCTCTGAGGCAGCAGTGGTACGACCCCACCGTGCTGCCTGGACTGGCTTTGAAAGAGTAGCTCATGTTCACAGATTTTGATTGAACTTCCTACGGTCATTGAATTGACATATTATAATTCTTCATTCAGTGGGGTTCCCTTTTTAAGGGGGCATGTTTAAATTGGATGTAGTGAATAAAAGCAGCCGGTACAGCCTTACTCAGAGTTCCAGTTTGTGGTCTATTGTGCTAATATGTTTTTAGTTTTTTTGCCTAACATGCATTTTAGACCCAAGCAGAGCGATGACTCAGAGGCTACACAGGCAAAAGTCTTTTGTGTGTAAAGCTCAGAGGGAGGCACGGTGGAAAACAACAAAGGACGACTGCCAACAGGAGAGCAGCTGAAGTTACAGGATATTCCAGGAGGAATTAACTAGATCTTCCTTCCGTTAATAAGCTCGGAGGCAAAACGACAGCAAGGACCGCTGGCCAGTTACCCGCGTAGATGACAGCTTCGGGATCAGCATCCTGGACAGCGGCCACGGCTACAACAACAAAAAAGTGCCCATAGTGCGGTTTGAAAACTTTGTTAAATAACCTGACATCCAACTCTCATTGTACCCTATTTATAGAAACTGCACAGCAAAGACGCACAAATCCTGAGGTTACCGAAGCAGCAGCTCCAGAAGGAGATAATGCATTTCATATCCTGCTAAATGTATTTAGTAAAAATCCCCTTCATTCATTATCTATCTTTTTTTTCCTCTGATTGGCATTTACAGTCTACTGCGGTGACAGATTTGACTAAAGGTAAAGGTCTTCGTCCCGCCCTTAATTTATGACATATCCACACAAGTGATTGATTACTTGACACCAGGTACAGGGGGTAGAATGACATTTACTTTGTAAACCCCCCAGTCCCCCGCTGCAGGAGAAGAGATGATTTGCATGTATAAATTCGTAAACCACTTCACAAATAGAAAGATAAATTACAACTAAGAATATACAATTCCCATTATACTACTCAATAAGTCAATAATACACTCACACACACACTCTCTCTCTCTCTCTCTCTCTCTCTCTCGCGCACAAACAAAAAAACACTCTTTCAGATATGTGTAACTGGGGGATGGCATATACATCAAGGAAACACTGACCTTTGTGTGTGTGTCTGTCTGTCTGTTTGTTTGTTTGTTTGTTTGTTTGTTTGTTTGCAAACCTCGGTGCACTCATCCCATGTTCTGTCCTAATTGTGTGCCTGCGTTGTGTGTGTGTGTGTGTGTGTGTGTATGTGTGTGTCTGAGACCTTTTCCACAAACTGCTCTTTCTGTGCGTTACAGTCATCAAACATATGAAGGCACCGACATATGAAGCAGGAGAGATCTCCCTTTTTTTTAAATGTGTCGTTGTGTTTCTGTTCAACTGGAAGGCTGAAATATCACGAAACCCCCACCTCCCTAAAACAAAAGATGAGAAGTAAAAGGTGAATTAGGCGTTGTGTCATTGGAAAAATCATAGTGGTGATATGAAGTATCCCAAATGTATTCATTCTGGACACATTGTGCAGCATTAGCTCATGATGGAAAAAAATTAAAAAAGCTATTCTCATACACCAGCTAATGAACAAATAACAAGGGACCAGGCTTCCAAATGCTACAGTCTCAGTTTACATAAACATTTCACTGGAAAATACCATGAATTTGTTATTCATTCAATAAATGCACCCCCCCCCCCCCCCCCCCCCCCCCCCACCACACACACACACCCCCTCCCCCGAACAAAAGCCACAGGAATACAAACAACATTTATTTCACTAAAGTGAAGTATTTTTATTAAAATTGTCAATTCCATGACTAATATAATCTCACTTGTGGTTCGTTTTAGTTCTTTTCTTTTACTCCACTGTAAGAAAGCATAAAAACAATATGCACCTCTGTGCACAACGAAGAAGAAGTTGCTGGTCCAAAATAAAACGTATTCAAATGTTCATATTATAGACTGTTTTAAATATGGGTGTAGGCTTCGTGATGTCACCCACAGGTTTCTGAGGCGCTAACTGTTTCCGTGTCCACGCAAAAGGAGGGCGTCGGGCTGCACCCGTCACTCATCTTTTTGTTTGGGTCAAACATTCCCCTTCCGAACTGAAATAAAGGCTAACATGGACACACGGTCAGACTGATTAATGGTCTTAAAACAAAAGATTGATTATCAGGATCACACGACATGCACGTTCTCGTAATTGTCGGGCGGGTTGGTAACCCATCATTCGACACAAGGGCTCCAAAAGGAGAAATAATAGTAATTAGCAGTACATTTCAACGACTCTAAACATGACGTCTCATCACGTAGGTGCCCGAGGTGACGCCTCCAGAGAGCGAGGTGGTATAATAGAAACACTATTACTGGGTATGTAATTTGCAAACTTGATCCCCTAAGGGTTTAGATGATGAGATACAGTGGCATGTCGTGCTCTTAAGGACACCTGGGATTCTACAGACCTACTTATTACACACTCAAGATACAAGCAGTGCATGTGATTACACAAATGATTTGTGAAAGCTGCAAGGCTCCTTTCAATCATTACATATGCAATATCTGTAAATATTCCTGTAAATGGACTTAACAGTGTGTTTTAGTATTCTTTTCTAATTTCTCTCGATGCCATAAGACAGTAATAGGCCCAGGTCTGTAGACACCGAGTGGGTGAGGCATGATATATTTGTACAAATGATGTCAATCACTATTGATGTGAATATGATCAATATATTGCGATGCTGGGATTTCACGAAAGCTGCGTCAAATCACCACGACCTCTAAACACGGTTACCATGGAGAGAATGGACCTTGTGTCCTGTGTGTTTGTTTGATCCATGACATCCGTTTCCATTTTTTTTTTTGTTGATACAATGATATCATATTGCAAATATTGTAGTCCCGCATGTTAATGTTGGACCTGCACGTCATGTAAAGTTGACTTGGCTGCTGCACATTAGATGACATTAAACACCACGTTCTGACGACCCCGGGCCCAACAGTCAAGTCACCGTAGTTTGGACAGACAACTAGAAACGTCGTAACGCAGGTGGATCGACTGAACCGTCTGTCCGATGATTGAGCGGATAGCTCCCGCGTTATTTATTCCAAGGTCACGAGGGGTTCAGGGAATACCCCTCCCTCTGGAAGCTACAAAGGTTCCTGGGCTTGATTCATTTATGCCATTAATACAATCTTGCTGCTGGCACTAGTACGAGCTGAAGGGGGGTAAAGCTCTCCCAAGCTTACCCCCACCATACGTACACACCTTTTTTTCCAGTCATTTGGCGGTTGCGTCTCCAGAAAGGCTCCCCTATTAAATGAAGTGGCATCTAAGTGCTTTAATGCAGCACCTGTTTAGAGCGAGAGGAGTAGAAGAAGCTGACAGAGATGGTAGAGCGAGCAAACCCATGACAAGAGAGAGAGAGAGAGAGAGGGAGAAACCCTGACCAGTCTCACACTAACACTGCTTTCCAAATACCAATTAGAGTAAACACAATTATAAAGCAACGAAACATATTTGGAAGAAACTGAAAGTCAAAGTAGATCAGAATGTTATCTGAGATTATAAGAGATTATGAATTGGCAGAATATCTCTTTTCTGTCAGGGGTCAGAAGCAGAGACAGATCCCGACCAGGTGCCGGCTCAGCGACCAATTGGCAATCGAAAAAGGCCGACAGACGAAATCGGATATGTGGTCACTGTTCGACAGGTGAAGTTGAGACAGAGATGCACTTCCTCTTACAATGTGAGAAATATACAGAAAAAAGACGGACTTTATTGGACCGGCTCAGCTCCAGGTCTCTGGTTTCAGAGAACTGGGAGAATCTTCTACTAAGTATCCTCCTGGGAGAAGGAAACACAGCCCACCTTGTTGCTCCATATGTCCTATCATGCCACAACCTGAGGGACCAACACACACACACACACAAACACACACACACACACAAAGTAATCCTTCATTGTGTCCTAAGAAACACAACTGTGCTTTATTTCCCTGTAGTTGTTTCCCTGTTTTATTATTATCCATATGAATTGTATATTTTGTGTGTTATTATTTCTTATGTCTTTGTGCTTTGGCAATATTGTTGTTGCAACATCCATGCTAATAAAGCATATTGAATTGAGAGGGGGGGGAGGGGGGGGGGGTGTATTGCCTCTCAGCTGTAGGTATAGATGTATTTATCTCTGTGTGTCTTTTCAATCCCTACTCTCTGACTATGTACCCCTTATTCTTCATGTGCCGAGTCCTTTAGCACTGTGATACTGACACACACACACACACACACACTCACTCAAAGCAAACATTTCACATTCATACACGTACAGTATATAAACCTCACACACACACACACGCGCGCGTTTATGCAGGTGCTAACTCATTCACACGCAGCCAGGCTGTGGATGTGGGTACAAACACACTGACGCGCACAAACTAATTACAGAGTGAGAGACCAAACAATGCACTTATTGTTCTACGATAGTACTCCCGGGCCGCCGTAAATTCACTCTAACTGTGTGTGTTTGTTTGTCTGTGTGAATGTGTACGTTTGTGTGTGTGCTGTGGGATTAAAATGCCGACCTACCTGCTTGCATGCAATCATTTTACACTCATCGGACATACATTATGAGATGTGTGCTCTGTGCCTGCACGCTCGTATGTATGAGCATTACATACCTAATTAAATATGCTATTGTCCCTGACCCCTCCGCAATACAGCATAACCATCGCATTAATATGCATGGCAATACATGCTCTCCATAATCAGTGTACAGCATCATTTATCTTATTAAACACATAGATCATGCAGATTAGCTTTTTTTGTTTTTATCCTGATTGAAAATGTCCTCACAATACGTTGTTTTCACCTTTTTAATTTTATGATCTTGAAGGTTTATGGATTTACAAAACACTTCTGTTTGGGCTTTTGGCCAATTATTACCATCAAAAGTGTATTAATGAACAGCACCGGATGTTCCATTGTCATTGTCCTGTCTTGGAGTCTAGAAGATGGTGGTGCTGGGCTAAGAGAGAAACAGAGAGAAACATGAATGGGTTATCAGGTGGGTGAAAAGGGTGCCGCTTCGTAATGCTACTTTATCATTGTATTTCTACTATACTGTACCATGCTACATGTATCCGACAGTTATGATTGTTGGTTACATTCCTAGTTTCAAGCTTCAAATCCATTCTGAATATCTTTTCGAGTTCCCAGTCGGAAGATTTTAACAGTAACTCCTGAAGTTGGATTTTCCAAAGTCTTGATGTTGGCCGAAACCCCACCACCCAAGCCCTCAAAATCCAAGATGGCTGCACACTAGAAGTAAAAGTTGTTGTAGTATGCTGTTTAGTCGCACTTCTAAATTACTTGTGTCCAATTAAATCAGTCATTTGTGCTGTCCAACTCTGTTGTGTTCAAAAATCTTCGGGTGGACTCGAAGAAGGTCCGGGGACGAAAAGTTATAATAAAAAAGGGTTTTATTAAAAGAATAATAATATGTTGTGATACAGAGCATCTGAGGCACATAAGTTACAATGGACCACAGACAGCAAGCGTTTAACTGCCTTGCGGTAAACTATGCACACCGAGCCAAAACTAACGCGGATCGGAGCCATATTCGCCTCTCATTGGAGGCGAATATGGCTCCTGAGCTCGTACCTAGCACGATGATCTTCCTTTGTTCAAAGTGACCCATTGTCATAAGGCTCAATACTCCTTAGTGTTTACGTCCTTCTAAGTATTGTAACTTACACATAGACATTCTTTAATAACAAGTGTGAGTTATAGTAAATTATTAAATCCTACAACTCTCATCTGTGGACATCGTAATGTGTCTTTGGCCACTGGTAATGGTAATAATAGCTAACTTGGCTGGAGAAAACCCCATTAAGTTGTCCGACTTGTACTGGAACGCAGTCAAACTCGGGTGTGATGCCATTCCCAGCTCCTCGATCCCCCCAAATGGAGCGCATAATCAAATTTGAACAAGACCACGAGTCTAAAGCGAGGCCAGCATCTCTCTGAGACTTGAGCTACATGCTACCGTCAGCACGCTAACATGCTCACCGCGAGGTATGACGCTCACCACGTCCATCATTTTAGTTGAGCGTGTTAGCAATGCGAACATGGTGACAAAGGGGACAAGGGATGTTTGTTCAAAAATATCATTGCATTCTATCGTTCACAATGCAACTTAAAACAATAGCAATGTCATACTATATATTTCCGTGCCTTTTTTAAAAAAAATTATAGAAAAATCTCGATGGCCGCAGTATAAGTGTGAATGTGAACACAATGTCCCAGTTTCTCAGTAGAAATCCATGAACCTTTCTGTTTCCAGTGGAACTATTTTCTACCACAGAATCAGTCAACCCCGAAAGAGATTTTTGTTGTTGTATTTCCTCCTTTGAACTTCTGCGCACAGATTCACCCTCCCTGTACTTTCAGAACCGCCGCAGCTCTTGAGGTGAGAAAACGAGATTTGAGCTGGCACTGCTACCCCGACCTCTGCACTCGTGGAGGTGGCCTGCATTCTCACTGTGATAAAGCCTGTCCTGGAGGCCCGCGGTCGGGCTGCTTGGTGATAGACTGGAGCTGACACATCACAAGCAATTACACTCCCCTGCTGCAACACCTCTCTTCCCCAGCAGTTGTTCCACTTTCTCCTGTCTCCTTCTCCTTTCTTTCATCCCCTGATGAGTTCTTTTATACCATTCTTGTCCGTATTAGCGTTGATTCTCTTCTTATTTAATAGCAATCCTCTCAAATAAAGAGGTGTTGCAACTCATGACCCCTTATCTTTCTCCGACGAGAATCCGACTTACTCCATGTTGGCGTAAAACAAACTTAGTCGGAGGGATTCTTGTCGTTCTTGGTTCAGCATAGAAAAACAAATGTCTGCAGGGAACATGGAGAGAAAGAAGTGATCTACAGCGTCTTCATTGAGTCTAAATAAAAAGCACGGGAGGTTGCAACAGTAGGGAAATGCCAGATTTCTGTTTAAAAACTGGAGCCCAAATGAAGAAAATGTGGGATATTGACGCTTGGCCGGTGCCCCTGTCTTGATTCCGACCCACGAGGCACCCTTTAGTGTCGACATGAGACGCACTGGGCTTTCATGTGACTCCAGTGTAAACCCATCTGCTCGGAGCGACAGATGCCGTGTTAAGAGATAAGAGCGAGGAAGGAGAACTGGAGTATGCGTCCCCTGGATATTCTATACACATTTTATGAATAAAAAAAAATGATTAAATAATAATAAAAGCGTGACCCGTGAAAGCAGATATTTCAGAAGGGTCGATCAGAACTCCTTGAGATCTCATCTGCGTTTTTAAAACAAACAAACACGAATGATGTTGTTCCATTTGTCTCCAATCATCTTTTCTTTCTTTTCTCCTGTGCGTCTTTTAATTAAAACATCTTCTTTTACCTTTTACATAGACAAGGTGAAACAATAGCTCCCGCTAATTGGAGGTATATTTACCGCTTTAATGATATTTTGTGGCAACTAATTTCCTCCTGCACACAGGTGTATAGAGGGGAGGGAGGGGAGGAGGTGGATTTGTAGGTAGCAACAACACAAAAGAACTGAACACAACAAGATAATAGAGGAAAACAGGAGGAATAAACAGATTAGTACGGGCACAAATAGTACAGAAGAGATATTTTGCTTCGCTAATTTCCACTCCTTTTGGCACAGGTGAGGCGGAGTCGAACACAGGGTTTTGGGTGCCTTAACGGGGGAATAATTTGAGGTAAAAATAGAGACAGGATCGAGAACTAATTGATCGCTAAAAATAGCGAGAAACGGCAGAAAGCTGTGAGGAGAATAATCAACAATGGGAACCAGTAACAAGGGAGTAGAGGGGGAGGAGAAATAAACGGAAACTTTATTTAAAAGGCTATTTTGTTGCACCTATTTCCTCTTGGTAGTCAGTGTTGGAGGTTAATAACATGACATTGAGAGGTGATGGTGGAATAAGGAAGAGGTCAGGTGGGAAACGACGAGAAAAAACAGGCTTAATTATCACTTCCTGTGAAGTGTTCATTGCATGATTATACATCTTCAGAAACAAAGGTTAAACAGCTCTGCGGGGAGTTTTGGGGCACTTCCATTTATCAAGTCAAAACAGTCGCCCACTAAAAGGACGTCTGGCATTTAACGGGCCGGAATAAGTGGGCTGAGATGATCGGTGATACGTCTCAGAGGCCAGTTTTCCAAATGCGAGAGGCCTGCAGAAAAGCTCATGTACAGAATGCGACAAGTCAAAACGTAAAAGTAAAGTTCGTAGAAGACACATTAGAACAAAGTTAAAGCATTTAAAACACGGGAGATGGGTTTGATTTGAAGTGAAGGAGGGCAGACGGTAAACGCCCCGGTTAGTGAGGGACATGAGCCAAACGAGCAGCAGGGAAATCACTCATTTCTGAATGAAATGAAGAATTAATTTCGACGTTTGACACCACTGACCACCACGTGTGACACAATGAGAGAGTTTCTAATCGGCTTCAACACATGCAGACAAAGTGAGTGGAGCTCCCTTTTTGTTGTTCACTGTAGGAAGACATGTCCAAACTTCACTGAGCCCTTGGCAGCTTCAAACTACATCAGTAAAGACACACTTTCAACCCATGGAATATCAGGAGACATGCCCCGGGAACACGGATGCTGCATTCAGGGCACATGGGGAAGATGGTAGAGGAGAGTTTCAGCTCTCAGGTTGTAAATAGTATTTATGAACGTGAGATGTGAGGCTTAATGTTAAAATGTCTCTGATTAAACAAATACTTGTAATTAAATGTGGTCTGGAGAGTCATGGTTTCAGAGATGCTGGAGAAGGACAGAATACCTGCTCTGTGATCCAGGTACACTCCTACTCTGGAGGACTGAGGACCTAAGACGGGGATTTCGACATTTTTGTACCAAAAGATATAACTGATATCGTCACAATCTAATGACCAATATAATCAGGGAATCTGTCTGGGTGGCTAGAATAAAACTGATCCCTTGTTCCCCTCAGATAACAACAGCTGTGTGTGTGTGTGTGTGTGTGTGTGCTGTGTTTGGATCCAGTATGATATCACGTGAATACTTTAAAGAATCCAGCTCTGGTCTTGGGCTCTGATTGTGGCAGTAAAACATTCACTTCAGTCCCCGTCAGTAAGATGTGTGTCCATTTCAGTCCAGTGGAGTTACATGAGCTTGTTGTATAATGACAAATCACTTAAAATGGCCCGGCATGCCGACGGCTACGCCATGCCACCAAACGTGAAGCTTTTGATAACTTTTGATAACAGTCTGGGTTCCGCCAGTCCTGATCCAGGTTCTTCCGGGCCTCCAGCAGCATATGGTCGGTGAGGAACCGGATAGCAGCAATGCAAAGCTCTTCTCCTGGCGAGGGGAGAAGATGCTGCCGCTGGGAACAGAGCTCTCCACCTCCTGCCGTTCGGACTGCAGGTCAATGTGGCAGCAAAGTCGCAGCCGGCTACCACTAACAGCCATTAGCTGGCTGCCGACTCCTGATTGTTGTTTATTTAGCCATGCATATTTAATATTTTAGAGAAATACTTAAGGCTTGAAGCTAATTTTCTGAGAATATAAGGCTCTATTAGGCCTGCATAGGTTTTTTTCCAGAGTACAAAGACAGTTGGGTTATTTGGCTACTCAGCAAAGTTCCACTGGCTCACTTTAAAAGGTACTTTGAAATTAGTTTCTTGGGATCAAAAACTGCAGTCCAGTACTTTAGAACAAAGTGAGATGGAGAAAAAAAATCCCACCAGTCGTCTAACTGCATTAAGGTAGGACTTACTGAGTAATTCATCTTTATGTATGACTACAAAGTTGAAACAAAATGCTAATATTGAGTGCTAAACTAAGTTTGAAGGCCCTGCAGTGACGCAGGTTTGCTAAGCTCACCTTTCCCAAAACATAATTTAAAAGAACTTCAATTCTCTGTGGCTAAGATATGCCTTTCCATCAGTGGCATACATTCCCAAAGCAGCCTCTTGCAGTTGACCAGTGAGCAGCCTCGGCAGAGCGGCTGGGGGCTCAAAGTCACCTTGACGGTATCAAGGGAAGCAGTTGGAGCATTACTCTCTCTGCCCACACTTTTCCCGTTGCCCCCGAGCATTTAAATTGGGTTTAAACGTTATATGAGCGAACGTACACAGCTTACATCAGCTGAATCACCCGACTCGGCTTAGAGAGATCAGTGACTCACGCTCTGACACATGAGTGAACTTCACAAACTAGCGTTTAAGACCAAGAAACTTGAAAAGCAAGAACTGACATGGATAAACACTAAGTGGAGACGTTGGAGAACGGGCGTCATGGAGCCGTGTGACTTCTAGAACAATGAAGTGTTGTGCAAAGTTTGAATTGGTTACCGTTGTGTTTCAGAAGGGGAACTGACTGTTGCTCAATCACATTCAACACATAAAACCAACATGATACTACCAATTACAATCACGCTACATCCATACCGAGAAACCTGGGGGAAAAAAATGCTTATGTGGAATAATATTGTACTCTATCTGCCCCACCATGTGTTCTTGATACTTCAGCATACCAATAACGTTTGAAAGACCAGATAAGATGAAACACAAGGGACATGCTCACAACCAAGAACATCCCTGTAATTAAATCTATGATCCATGGCAATAGCGGCAGCACTTAAGCTCCGCCTACATTGAATCCACTGTGATGAAAGACAGGACTTTTTCTCCTCCTTTTTATTAGCTAAACCCACTTGTACAGTTTCTTGTTACATGCATACGGTGTCAAATAAACTTCAAAAGTAGATTGAGGTTTTTGCAACAGAAATACTTGATTAGGCTTCGGAAAAGATGGTGGTTTGGGTTAAAAATAAGTTTGGTCCGCTCAATAATTATGCCCGTTACGTAACTTGCCCGCTTGAGCTTGAAGTAAAACAAAGGTAAAATAAAATAAGTCCACATTGACTTGGTTCCAAACGGGACACAAACAGCGGTCCCCTGGGGGACAGTGTGTCCGTTTGACCCAATCATCCACTCCGACCTCCTCCTATTGGCTCTGACAGTGTAATACTGATGTGGAAGGGTTTACATTGGAGTTAGTATTTTGGACACTTAAGGGTTCCGGGGTGTGGGTGTCAGGAGGCGACCTCCAGTTCTGAAAATCAAAGCCAATGCGCCCTAAACTTGCATTATTTGGAATGGCCATCAAGAGGCGACTCCTTTGGTTGTAAAAGAAGTCTAGTTGTATAGAAGTCTATGAGAAATCACTCATTTCAAGTCTACTTCAACACAGCATGATGCTTATTTTATAAATGATGGTCCTTCTAGAGTGAAAAATAACCTAAAAAAGGTAATGAAAGTGAGTTGTAACATTTTTGTCTGTTAAAAATGTCTTGTTCAGAGCCCGGTTGTGCTCCTCCCCCCTCTCCTGTCACTTATGGTTCCAAAAAAAACAAAATGGCAATGGCCCAAAACCAAGATGGGGACCGCCAAAAAGCCGAACTCGAGGCCGTCCCGGTGACTAAATCCACTTCTTATTTACAGTCTATGGTATCAGATGCGACCGAGCGTCGCTATGTGAACAGTTGGGTATTCAGTGACTACGTCTCTGTTGAGCAGAAGACAAAGTGAGTTTCTAGGACAGGTTGCTTCAAGCTTAGTCACCCAAAGGATGCATTATTTACAGTGCTGTCAAACACACGAGGCAGCTGTTTGTATAAAGAAACCTAATCCTACTCTGTGTTTCACAGCTTTATGTGACAGTTTAAAAGGATTTATTTCAAACTTTTAAGAAGCAATTGATTGTTGATGAATACCAGCTTAATATAAAAGCACTGACGTCCATGAGTCAGCTAAATCAGTACATCTCATTTTAATCTGAAAAAAGTTTTACTTTTCCCACTTGAGATGAGTTGTAAAAATCCTGCTTGACCTACATGTCAATTGACCATATTAAATGACAATATGCCATGTTGGTAGACATACAAAATAAGTGAAGGTACTCACGCTGTACCAGCTGTGATTAAATTACACATATTGGAGAGGCCTGACGTTGTGCCAATGCCAGAGATTAAAAGACAAACAAAAGAAATACCACTTCTCTCCAATAACTTATTTTCCCAGGTACCTTATTTATTATTTATAGATTAATGGCTGGTTGATTGAGTTTTTCTACTTCTCTATGTGGCAAAACCTTGGTTTGAAACAAGTGGTGCGTTTATTTTCTTTTTGAGGCAATATAAAGGCTTAAAACATATCCTCTTTTTTTATGTAACACAACTGGCCACACAGTCCGACTACTTTGTCAATTGTTGTGGGCAGATGGCAAGACCACAAT